>NC_047507.1:39468791-39710122 GCF_902827115.2 Pseudochaenichthys georgianus | reverse complement strand
GTTTATTTATAAGACTTTAAGAGTAAACTGACCACAATTAAATGCTATATACCTTTTTAACTTAGCTTTTTTATGTTTCTGGACTGCTCAGTTTTAATATGTTGTATCAACAAGTTCATATGAATAGACTTTTTGTGTCAGAGGTTACCTGACTGGCGAACATGACTAATTATTTAATGTTGAAGTTTTAGTTTTTTAATGTTTTATGCAGATATTTCAAACATAAGTAATAAAGGCAAAGTTGCAAATACAGACTCTATTTTGTGTATTACTGGGTCTCCATAAGTCCCATAAACTTGAAAATGTAGTGTGTATCTATGGGGTCACAATTCATATAAACATGAAATATCAGTGTGTGTTGCTAAGGGGCTCATATGTCACATAAACCTGTTCATGTCCTCATAAGTAGTATTAAAATCAGGTCTCCGAAAAATATAGCATTAGACAAAATCTCAATAGATGGATGTCATCCAGGAAAAATGGATATTAATCACTTTTATTCCCAGGTCCCTAGGACCTTTGGAAAGGCATGTGTGTGTGTGTGTGTGTGTGTGTGTGTGTGTGTGTGTGTGTGTGTGTGTGTGTGTGTGTGTGTGTGTGTGTGTGTGTGTGTGTGTGTGTGTGTGTGTGTGTGTGTGTGTGTGTGTGTGTGTGTGTGTGTGTGTGTGTGTGTGTGTGTGTGTGTGTGTGTGTGTGTGTGTGTGTGTGTGTGTGTGTGTTGTAAGGATATATTTGTATGTATTCATGCAAACTGTGAAGAAGCTTGAAAATGATTTGTGTAGAAAACTGGGCTGGTTTTGGGCCTGCTAACATGTGGTTTTTAGAGGACACAGGAAGAGGGGGAAGGTCAGGAGTTAACATACAGTCATCCCTGATGTGGGGTGTTGATGATAATTTGGGCAGCCAATCACTGGTCTGGAAGGGAGGCGCAGATAACTCCTCCTTGGGTCAGCGAGGGATATAGACAGAAACCCCGCTGTGTTCGGCCTCTTTCTCCTCTGGCTGGCTGGCTGGCTGGCTGGCTGGCTGGCTGGCTGGCTGGCTGGCTGGCTGGCTGGCTGGCTGGCTCACGTGAGTATCAGGTAAATGTGGGATCCCACAGAACTGTATGTAATTTGTACTGTATTGATTGTACTTGATTGTATTGCATTGTATATTACCATTAAAGTGGATTATTGTTAAACGGTTACTTGTATGATCTGGATTCCCTTCCTGTAAGATAATGGCTTGTGTAGGGACGCGAGGAGATTTGGAAATGCGGCCTAATTAACATTCATATCTCCTAACAAATGGTGACTCGACGCTGAATAAACATGAGCTGTGGAAGGATTCAGAGGACCACACTGGGTCGGGAACAAGCACTTTTAGACGCCTCGGACAATAGCAGGGCCCTGTGGGATTGTCTGTAGGTGTTTCAGAGTGTTTTTGAAGTTTGAATGGAGTATACAATGCATCTTTTTTACCATGTTAGGAAAGTTATATATAACACGTGAACGTTGATCGCCAGGTATAGAGAGTCCTGCGTAACAAGAAATTAGAGCAGTTTAGCGTGGATCTTCAGGTAGTTTAGTCCTGAAGTGGCGTAGGAGCGGTGCAGTTCGTGGGATGTGCGGTGTGAGTCCCACACGACGGAACCTGGATGATCGATATTTCAGATCGGTCCGCCGTTTATAACTGGGGGTAAATAAGAGTCCAAGACCAAATAAGCGAAAGTGTCAGCGGACTTTTATCTGTTAAATCCTTGGGAGAGAGCGCTAACGTCACCTACATTGTGACGAGACCGGCTCCCGTTTCCCTTGTCTGTAAAAATTAATTTGAAAGGCTGACGTAAACATAACGTTGATCGCAAGGTAGGCAGAGAGTCCTGCGTGACGACATATGAAGCAAGTTATCAAGCCGGACAAACTGTACGGGGAATAAATCTGTGTGATTTTTACCTGAATAACCTGTATGAGCATTGTCTATGGATATCAGACATTGAGTCAGAAGAGTGAAGCTCATTTGTGCTCTGCTGCTGCCATCTAGTGGCTGAAAGGGGGGGAAGCACGTTAATTAAGTCAGATAAATAAAAGCGAAGTCAATATATTGCGTATATTTAACTAAATGAGCTGTCTGTGGGTTGTCATTGTTGATTAGTACAGACCTTGTTTTATGTTGGTAAATGTAATGATACAAAAGCAAGCTATTCATCACAATTGTATTTTTAGGTTATGAATAAGACAAAAAGTAGTGGCCTAAGGGATAAGCAGAAAGGTTTTTGAACGCTTGTCAGTTATGACAGGGCGTTTAGGTTTTCAATGTGCGCCATCACGTTAAAACAGGATTGGTGGCATTTTCAGTTCATTGCTTGCTTCCACACGCCTTCCCCCTCCTTGTCTTTTTCACGACTATAGTTAATGCATTAGAACGATTGTCAACTTGCCGTGTTTCTAGAAACACGGCTGTTCCGGAACGGCCTTTCAAAATAAAAGCCAAAGGCCGCTGTTCGCCAGAGATGCCTTCACAATAAAACAGCAATTTGCTTAACAATATATTTAACTTATATTACGTCCTTAAATATTGATTTTAATTCATTACAGATCTAACCTGCTTGTAACACAACTTTGATCAAAATAATAGGATAAGCAAGTGGTTAAAGGGGGTTTCCTGTCTGGATCATTTGATTTAGAACTGAAGTAAGGGAGAATAGTGTTTTATGAGTCATTCCTCATGGTTTATAAAGATAAATCATCAGTTTGTCTGGACTTTGATATAGAGATAGGATCATGGTGGAGAAGGAAGACCTTTTTTTGGTTTCAAATTAAAGAAGAGTTTAAGGATGAAGTAAGCAGGACTTCAACTGGCCAAAAGACATTTTCAAGTTTAATATTCTTGGTTAGCAAACAAGACATCTGATTATTATGTCACACATGATAATCTTGCTATAGAAACTAGCTTAAAATATTGGAGAAAATATGTAGATGTTCTTTCGTAGTGTGTGGAATATGTGATGCTGGAAACATGTACGTTTTTCAATGTATAGAAGAAAATGGTTTCCTGAAAGAGTTATATTGGGTAAATATGTAAGCAATGGATGAAACAATTTTTAGAGTGAATTTTTTGTAATATCATTTGTAGACATCAATTAGGTTGTTTAGATGGCATTTAACAATTAAGACAGATAGTATGATTACAAAGAGTCAGAGTGGAAAGGGTTGGATTTATTTAACCTCAGTGTGCTAGATTTTTTATAGGTAATGCGTCCCGAGACCTGGACTCCCCCTCTGAGTTAGAAAAGGCTATGATCCCGACCCTCCAAGCAGACAAAAGACCTAACCCAACAGGAAACTCCTCCTTCTCCATCGAACAGACAGAGAACCAGAGCTGAAACGACAACAACAAGACTGCAGCCAGAACTATCTCCACCTGGGGCATCCAGAACCAAACAGCATGCTGACGGGCAGAGATCTACGCTCATCAGTCCCTCAGACAGGACCATGAAGTTCCAAGCTGAGCACAAGAGCAAAGTGTGGGAGATGAGAGCAGAATCTGCCCTCCATAAAAACAGCAGAGAGACTGTAAAGGAGGGGATAAAATGTAAAGCAGTGCAAGAACATTGGCATGAGGGCGCATGCAGATGTAACTGGGCCAATGGCTGACAGCGGATGAAGTTACAGCTGATGGACTGAAGAGAACACAGAATCAGAGGAGTTGGCATGGTCGATTAGAAGTGAGGAGGCCGGGGTCACGGCTTGAGAAAACCAGAGGAGGAGAAAAGGAAAACGGGAATGAGTGAGTTTGCACATAAACACACTTATTCACAAAACGCACATTTAAAGCATAAATACGTAAAGGCAGAAAGATTTATTAAATTAAAAATAGCAGTAAACTATTAGAGTAAAATGAGAACACACTGAGGGTTCAGAATACAACCATATTCTTCAATCTTTTCATCAGGTTAACAAAATATTCTTTGACATTTTTATTCACGTGTGAATAAAGTAGTGGGATAGTTTTAGGAACCACTCTATAAGACAAATCTTTATCTGTATGGATAATGTTAAAGGGAGAGCTGGTGCCAAGCCAGATATAGTATTCCAATCTAAATAATTGATTTCACCATTGTAGCATAGTTATTACCATAGGAAATATGAAATGACTTCTGTTTTTAAATCCTTGATAAAGGAGGGAGGAATGGTTGCATGTTCGGACATCCAGGGTTCCACACACTGCTAAAGAGTTTAACATTGGTTTTTAGGTGGACCAGAATGGATGACATGTGGTTGTTATACCATTGTTATCGTGAACAAAACATAAATAAGGACATAGTATCTGCTTGAAGATGAATGGATTTCATATCCTAGAGGGGATTAGTTATTGTGAAGACTCCACAAGGTATCTACTAATGTATTGTAAAGAACTTGAATTGACTTGATAAATAAGTGAAGATAAGAAGATGTATGGCCCATAAATTAGTCAAGTGGTAAATAAAAATAGCGGAAAAGAGGGGAACTATTAAAGGGAAGTGGAAAATCAGTCTAATACACACTGATACAAAAAAAAAAAAAAAAAAAAAAAGGGGGGGGCATGAAGGAAGTATGCACTGGATTTTTATTCGTGTGTGAATTTGGTAGTGTTTTAATTTGTTACAGTATTGATCAGTTCAAAGGGAGAGTTTTAGTAACAGCTCTATAAGATCAGATAAATATTTATTTATATAGGTCATGTTGAAGGGAAAGCTGGTTCTAAACAAAATATAGTATTTCAATTTGAGGTACTGGTTTCATGTTCAGACACCCAGAGTTCCACGCACTGTGAAAGAGGGTAACATTGTTCTTTCAGTGCACCAGAATTGAAGATAAATTGATAGAATGAGTTATGGAATAAATAGCAGATCTTTACAGATCCTAGTAATGTTTTGACACAAGATAGTGATGTAACACATGTTTCTGAAATAGATCTATTAGTCATTTTAATACTAATTAGGTTTAAATGAATTGCAGTAATAGTACAATAAGGAAGTGACATTTTTTTGGCTAGACACTTTTCAGGGAATGTGGGAAACAGCAAGGAGGGGTTGGAGATATCTTGAACATTATAGTTGTAATTGTGAATTAATAAATGATGGCGCTCCATATATACAGATTTGTATAGACGGAGGATGCTGGCCTGTGCTGGAACATCAAAGTCTCTGCAGAGCACAACACATGGCCAAAAAGACTGAGACCAACTGACCGACAGGGTAACTTGGGAAGGCACTGTCAATGACTGACTCTGCGGTGAACCTGACCAAACCTGACTTTACAACCTGACAGTGTGAGTGTGAGTGTGTGTATGTCTGCACCTGATCAGTGCAACTGCATGATTTAAAACGATGACTAATCAAGCATGTTTTGGACTAACACATTATTTTTGTGTGATAATAATGTGTGAAATGAGAGGTTTCCTAACATTGCACAAAAGGGGAAACCGTATCTAATCTGCTTCATGATGTTTCACTCCCACAGGAGGTGGCGGTTTGAAGAATGTGAAACTCAAACTATGAAATTTGGAATTCTGTTTCTTTTAGGACTGAATGATGGAGAGAAATACTCTCAAGTGTTTACTGGGAAAAATGTTTGGTATTGTCTTATAATCCATTATGACCTGAAGGTTTTCTTCCCATACAGGTTTTTGTTTACACATGAGAGAATGTGTAAAAAAGGGGGAGTGTAAACTTTACAATGTACATTTTTCATTTAGGGACTGAAAGGAACCTGCTGCCCAACTCCATTGTTCAATCTGACCATTGATTGACAGTTTTAGAATTGACCTGCTCCATATTTGGGGATAAGAGGCTGTTTGGTGAATGTTGACATGTATATAGTATTGATTGAGTTATAGCAGGTAACACAGGTAGAGAATCAGTGGCCAAGGGGCTACCAGAGAGATGTAAGTCCAGAATGAAATACTGGAGAGGCTGACCGGTGAGTAATGTGTCAACTAATGTTTCAACAGGTATTAAAGTAACTGAGGTTTGAAATGTAGAAAGAACATATTTACAGTTAAGCTAAAACATAGTAATGTAATGAGACACAATGTAATTTGGACAACATCATGTAACTAGTCTGGTAAAGAAGTAAAAGCCATAGACTTTATTGTTTAGGTCATTATGGGGATATACATTTCATCTACATTTAGAAAGACATTTGATGACAGTTGGTGGGAATTCTGTATTCATTTTTTCAGTGGGATAATATCTAAGCACTGACGGGTAGAAGCAGTATCACCAGGAAGCCATTCACTTTGTTAGTATTGTGATTGTGGTTGTTTTTGAATCCATAAGATTAGTGTGTTTCTTTACCAGAAACATTAGCAGTTCAAATCATATTTTTAGATTTTTAATGGGATCTCAGGGATTTCATTTAAAAAATAAATACAGATGCTTGTCAGAAATTCAAAGCTATTGAAATATGTTATTTAGTTTACCTAAAGATGTTGGGGTTCTTATTTAGTGGGCACAGTCCAAGATTCTGAAGCAGCACAATTAATTTAGAAAACCTGTGCACACACGTCTGTTGTTTTAAGACACCCCACCAACAGGCTCCAAGTTGCCACGCACTGGTGGGTTAAACAGCCGAGGGCCCCAGAGCCCGGAGCGTAGGCTTGAGGGATTTGTATCAGATTTCTCCACACAGGTTGCGGACGCCGAAAGAGGGACACGAGACGCAGGAGGCTGACTGTCAACCCCAGGCTCTCCGGCCCCGACCGAGTGACCCAGAGGACATCCCGTGTCGTCCGCCTACAATCAAAGGGGGACAACTGGTACCACTGTGCGGAGCCAGTGTGCGGCGGGGGAAAACACCTGCGAGGACCCTTGACGACATCAGGACGGATCGGGCTCTCATCATGGAGGTCGACTGGGAGGCATCATCATTGGACCGGAGAAGGAAGATCGGGAGGACATCTATTCAGCATCGACTCGGAAGCCGCCATCAGCAAGCCGGAGGAGAAGGAAGACATCTCGCCGCCGTCAGCGGATCAGAGGGGACAAAGACACGGCAAGCCAGGATGGCACAGGGGACTCCACTCTCCGCTGAAACAGGAGTGTGGGTTAAGTGCAACAAGACGGTGTATGGAGCCAGCCAGGCCTGCCAAGCTATGGGCAGCCTCTACCATGACAGCTGCTTCACCTGCAGCGCCTGTGGTCGAAGGCTGAGAGGGAAGGCGTTCTACTATGACGCAGGAAGGGTTTTCTGTGAAGAGGACTTTCTGTACTCTGGGTTCCAGCAGTCTGCAGACAAGTGCAACGCAGGTGGACATCTAATCATGGACATGCAGGCCCTGGGGAAGTCTTACCGCCCCGGTTGCTTCCGCTGCGTCATCTGCAACGAGAGCCTGGACGGAGTGCCCTTCACTGTGGACACTGAGAATAAAAAGTATGGAGACTCAGCAGACAAGGATGCAGTTTTTTGCAAGTGCCTTGTATAAATTGCACTCTCTTTTTTAAGAGTGCAAAAGAGGGAATTGTAAGGATATATTTGTATGTATTCATGCAAACTGTGAAGAAGCTTGAAAATGATTTGTGTAGAAAACTGGGCTGGTTTTGGGCCTGCTAACATGTGGTTTTTAGAGGACACAGGAAGAGGGGGAAGGTCAGGAGTTAACATACAGTCATCCCTGATGTGGGGTGTTGATGATAATTTGGGCAGCCAATCACTGGTCTGGAAGGGAGGCGCAGATAACTCCTCCTTGGGTCAGCGAGGGATATAGACAGAAACCCTGCTGTGTTCGGCCTCTTTCTCCTCTGGCTGGCTGGCTGGCTGGCTGGCTGGCTGGCTGGCTGGCTGGCTGGCTGGCTGGCTGGCTCACGTGAGTATCAGGTAAATGTGGGATCCCACAGAACTGTATGTAATTTGTACTGTATTGATTGTACTTGATTGTATTGCATTGTATATTACCATTAAAGTGGATTATTGTTAAACGGTTACTTGTATGATCTGGATTCCCTTCCTGTAAGATAATGGCTTGTGTAGGGACGCGAGGAGATTTGGAAATGCGGCCTAATTAACATTCATATCTCCTAACAGTGTGTGTGTGTGTGTGTGTGTGTGAGAGAGAGAGAGGGAGTGTGTGTATGTGTGTGAGAGAGTGTGTGTGTCTGTGTGTGTGTGTGTGTGTGTGTGTGTGTGTGTGTGTGTGTGTGTGTGTGTGTGTGTGTGTGTGTGTGTGTGTGTGTGTGTGTGTGTGTGTGTGTGTGTGTGTGTGTGTGTGTGTGTGTGTGTGTGTGTGTGTGTGTGTGTGTGTGTGTGTGTGTGTGTGTGTGTGTGTGTGTGTGTGTGTGTGCACTTGTTTTCATGACAAATAAGGACAATTTTATGATAACACACCTTCACTATCAGGACACTCGGAAGGAAAAATGAGGACATTTTTGGCGTCCTCATTTTTCTGAACTCACTACAGTGTTTTAAACTCCCCCAAATGCCCCTACACCAAATATCTTCAACGTCCTAAAATATCACAATTTCATGACATGAAGTGTGTGAGTGTGTTTATGGATTTTGCTCATCTATGAATACGCCAACTAGTGGTCACTTCTGGAACTTAACACACTTTTCACACACTTTAGTCACGTGACTCAAAAGGTCCTCATATATCTCATATTTGTCAGGTTCAAACACACTCCAACGTTTTAAGCTGGTTTTAGTATTACTGCAATATTAGAGCCGGGACTCGATTAAAAAAATTAATCTAATTAATTAGAGGCTTTGTAATTAATTAATCAAAATTAATCGCATTTTTAATCAAATATACATATTTGACCTGAGAACAGTGAGAAGCAATTTTCACATGGATGTTACTCCAAGTGGTCAACAGTCGAGTGCAATCCAGTGAGCCAGGGAGTTGGTTATTTTCTCAGACGTGGACTTACTTATCCTGGCCCTGAAACCAGTCATCTGGTTGAGTGTGGGTTGGGTCAGGGTGTGGTTCCTTGCACTCGGAGTCGGGCTAACGTCCACGCTAGCTGCTACATGCTTTGCATTTAGGTGATACTTTAGGCTTGATGTGCTGCGGTGATATGCAAATTCTTTTTTGCATAATTTGCACACAGCCGTGCTCTTGTCGGCGCTTCCACCCGTCCGTTTTTTAAAACAAAATGTCCCATCCACGGGGCCGACCAAAGCGGTCTCATCAGCTTGTTCGTTCATGTTTGACTATTGTTCACCGTGGTTTATTGTTGTTTGAAGTCCCATGCTGAAGTCATGAACGTTAGTTGGTGCTCCAGTATAATCGGTACGCCTGAAACTCATCCAGTGAGAAACGTTCCGCTGTGCAAAAATAAGTGCGATTAAAATGCGTACATTTTTTTAACGCGTTAATTTTTGTGTAATTAATTAATCATAATTAACGCGTTAAAGTCCCGGCCCTATGCAATATACATCTATTTCCATGGACTCAGAAACAACTAAAATCATCAACAATTAATTACTGCTGATTTTAGTCACCTGCCTTCTAATCTAGAGAACTAGTTATTCCATCATTACTTTTATTTACATCGAATAGCCAGATGAGCTAATGTTAGCTTATTAGCTTAACGTAGCTAACTGCATGCAAAGGACACCTGCCACATGGAAGATTCTCTCAACAGAACTGGAAGGATTGCACACTAAATTGAGGTAATTCATTACTTTTTCTAAGATGTTGTTACTGAAGCACAAGATATTATTTTAAAATGTGAATTGTAACAGTGGTTTCCAATTCAACACCAAATTCATAGATAATCAGTAGACCTAGTAAGTCATGTTATTTGTGGAGCTTACCGTGTTTTAGTAATTTTATAACAGTATTTACCTTTGAAGACGCTTTGTCTGTGCTATTGTAACATTATTTGTTGAGGTGTTAAAGTAACTAGAAGTTACACAATTCTAACTGCAGTTGCCCAGGGTTTGCACTGAAAAGTTAACTTATCAAGCTAATGGGATCGTGCATTAGTGAGAACATGAGTTAGTAAGTTATAATTAAAGAATAAATAATACCATTTTATAGAACATAATTGATACAAATACATTTGAATTTTTTTTAATGTATTTTGTATTTGTTCTTGTTGACCTTTTGTCATTCTTCCATGTAGATGTTTGCTAATTGAGGAACAAATGGTGAGTTACATCGTCCTCATATTGTTGAGTAGCAGATATTGTACAGTTCAAACTATTTCTATAGAGTCTTGAGTTACAAGCCCAGATCCTCATGTGAATTGTTTTGACTAAAATCTGTGTCCCCTACATGAAAAGTCAATGGATTTCTGACACGTTATTGTTGTATTTTAAATTGCAGAAACTGAGTGACATGATCACGGCTCAGCCTTTAGCTGACTCTGAAGCGAGCCAGAGATCCACCTCATCCCTCCAACAGGTAATTAAACATGTACTGTAGACTATTTCTATACAAGGTACATTCATGTGTCAATCAAGTCCGATGCCTACATAAAATGCCTTTTTACCTCATTCAAATTAATATATTGTGAAATACAAGTAGAATCTCAATATAACTGTTACTTGTTTCTAAATATCATAGTAGAACAACAACAGCACAGCACACCTCAGAAGTCAGGAACACTGACTTTATGTAACTTCAGTCGTCATGTCCTCATTTTGTTGTAGGTTGTGTAGTCTTGATGTGTTTCAGAGAACGTCCCCATATGGTACAACCCAACGAGTGTAGAGTGTGTGTGTTACATCGTTCTCATATTGTTGGGTAGTAGATATCGTCTTTAGGTTGTGTAGTCATGATGTGTTTCAGAGAACGTCCCCATATGGTACAACCCAACGAGTGTAGAGTGTGTGTTACATCGTCCTCATATTGTTGGGTAGTAGATATCGTCTTTAGGTTGTGTAGTCATGATGTGTTTTGGTGGACGTCCCCATTTGGTACAACCCAACGAGTGTAGAGTGTGTGTGTTTCATGGTCCTCATATTGCTGGGTAGCAGATATTGTACAGTTAAACCTATTTCTATAGAGTCTTGAGTTACAAGCCCAGATCCTCATGTGAATTGTTTTTACTAAAATCTGTGTCCCCTACATGAAAAGTCAATGGATTTCTGACACGTTATTGTTATATTTTAAAATGCAGAAACTGAGTGACATGATCACGGCTCAGCCTTTAGCTGACTCTGAAGCGAGCCAGAGATCCACCTCATCCGTCCAACAGGTAATTAACCCTAGTGTTGTGTTCGAAAGCTGTTACCCTTCATGGTGTTCGTGGGTCAATTTTGACCCATGATTTATCTCAGTCCAAAACACTCACAAATAATGACTATCATCCAATATTGTTTTAACTACATCATAACTCACTTCTAATGAATTCATCACCGTACAATCCTGTTGTAATTGTGTTGTATGGCCCCAAAACACATTACACAACATATTGCACCCGTTCAGGTTGAAATGTTAGTGTACAAATTCTTTGTGAAACGTCAAGTTCCCGTGGGGGGAGGGGGGCCAGAGGGATAGGAGACCAGGTGCATGTTGCGAAAAAAATATTGTTACAATGGATGGTGGGGGTGGGGTGTCTAAAGCCAAATTTGACCAGAGTCACCCACAACAATTCTGCTCGGTCTACCCAGACCCGAACACCAAATTATACACTTTTTTTTTAGAGACATTCAGACTTGGCTGAAATTGTCAAAATCAGTTTTGTAGTGTTTATATTGCTGCTGTGGAGGATATCATGAAGCCTTTTTCCGATTAAAAAAAACTAGAGCGTAGTTATTATATAATTTGAATTTGAAACGGATCACAGGAGACCCGAACACAACATAAGGGTTAATTAAACATTTACTGTGGACTATTTCTATACGAGGTAAATTCATGTGTCATTTTGTTTTAGGTTGGGTAGTCTTGATGTGTTTCAGAGAATGTCCCCATATGGCACAACCCAACGAGTGTAGAGTGTGTGTGTTACATCGTCCTCATATTGTTGGGTAGCAGATATCGTCTTTAGGTTGCGTAGTCATGATGTGTTTTGGCGGACATCCCCATTTGGTACAACCCAATGAGTGTAGAGTGTGTGTGTTACATCGTCCTCATATTGCTGGGTAGCAGATATTGTACAGTTAAAACTATTTCTATAGAGTCTTGAGTTGAAAGCCCAGATCCTCATGTGAATTGTTTTTACTAAAATCTGTGTCCCCTACATAAAAAGTCAATGGATTTCTGACACGTTATTGTTATATTTTAAAATGCAGAAACTGAGTGACATGATCACGGCTCAGCCTTTAGCTGACTCTGAAGCGAGCCAGAGATCCACCTCATCCCTCCAACAGGTAATTAACCATGTACTGTAGACTATTTCTATACAAGGTAAATTCATGTGTCAATCAAGTCCAATGCCTACATAAAATGCCTGTTTACCTCATTACAATTAATATATTGTTTAATAAATGTAGAATCTCAATATAACTGTTACTTGTTTCTAAATAGCATAGTAGAAAGATATACCCTACCAATTGATGGCAGAATATACCTCTTATAACATGAAAATGATCTTTATTGCCCCTAAATTCAGTTTTTGTTCTCCTTTTTGCAAATGTATTTTCCAATTTAACCTAATGTGTATCAATTTACATGATTTAATTAATAGGGATGTAGATCAATACTTATTACTATGGGGTTTCAGTTTTTTGTAACGACAACAGCACACCTCAGAAGTCAGGAACACTGACTTTATGTAACTTCAGTCGTCATGTCCTCATTTTGTTTTAGGTTCAGGACTCGAGCTTAAGGACGTCCCGTCGTCCCGGGGCCGAAACAAATAGTGTCGGGGAGGATAAAAAATAATTTTGCGACGAATTTGGGACGAGAGTTAAAATAAAAATACCCTGCTAACTCTACTACAAACGGCGATGAAAATGAAACCGACTGCACGTTTTGTGTAGCACACAGTTATTAAACCTCCTTGTCAACATAAACACACACGCACAAAACATTTAGAAACCCGCGAAATACACACGCAGTACGTAGTTACAGCTGTGCTGCTGGCCGTCAGCCAGCCGCCCAGCTGGCTGTGCCCGCAAATTCCTGGCCCGCAAATTTGCGGGTCTAGCTATGTACTGAGTGTGTGTATTTCTCGGGTTGAGTGATGTACAATGGCATCCCGTGGAGGAATTCTGAAATGTTTTACCGTTACATCACAAAAACGCACAGCAGAACCAGACCCTGGAGCGATGGCCTCTTTATTTACTTACTCCTCTTCATCCCCTAATAAGGCTGAGAAGAGAACCCTCCATCATATGTGATGCTAGCTTTGCTGCTAGCGGTTAGCATTTTCTATGGAAATATACATTGAAAAAGCTCCCGTTAGCTTAACGACTAGCGGTTAGCATAATATTAGTATTTCACACATTCACATAAATTATAATGTAACCCATTATCCATCTCTTAATGCAACACAATTGTTTTATATTTAATAATTCCATAATAAATAAACCTATAATAATTAACCTAAAAGTAAAGATCCTTTCTCCCTCTCTCAATTCAACAAATTTTAAATAATTTTCGCATTTTCATTAAAACAGCTTAGGCAGGTATCGTACCCGGGTCTCCCACAGCAAAAACCAACGCTTATCTCAGTGCGACACAGGCCCCTTAAAGATTATAGGGAAAAAAGTCTATTATATATAGATATATTTCTCAGTATGTATAACAACGGGACATTTTCCTATCTTTTCCGCCATCAAAATGTATAAACGACACATCAAATCACATCTACAGACCAAGACGAAGCGAATGGAAGTACTCCCAGCGTGTGAAAAACGTGTGTTTTACATTTAATAGTTACAAAATCAATAAACCTATTATACTAACTACCCTAAAATACTATAACACTAACTATACAATAATCAACTTCAAATATGGAGAGTCTGAGAAGACAACTTTCCACATATAATTCTCTCTTGACTAAATATAAAAAATGTTGCATGTATGCCATAGCATGGATTCGAACTCGCGACCATCCGCATCAATGAGCAACGCTTATATTACTACAATGCACTGCTTAGAATCTGACAGGTTTGTGGTGGGGGAGGGGAATACAATGAAATGGCTCTTAGTACTGTACACGGTCCCCACATTTTGCAAGCGGGTTCCACACAAGTGCAACAACACACTCTCAAAGGCTCGGAGCGCCAAGCACATTTTTTGAATTTTTTTCAATTTGCTCATTCTTCTCCAGCAAAACCCTGTCTGACTCTACGAGTAAATCAGGATTTTGTGAGAAAGTTTGCCATTTGATTGAAAAAAAGTTCTGGGTGGGTTAGGGTTCCCATATTTCAGATTCCTGATCTGGGCCCTATTTAGAGGCCCCCTGTGAAAGAATTATCTCTTTAGCCCTTTTCAAAGTACTTTAAACACTCATGCAGCACTGCAGCTTCTCAAAAGGCCTTAACGGAAGGTTTTGTTACATTTTAAGCTGTAACCTTTGACATTTAGTTACACCAGAGGCATCCATTTGCATCTCCTCTCCGAGACGGTTAAAATGACACCAAGCTCAAAGCGGTCGGACCTTCCTTTGTGCTGTAAAGGGCACCGTACGGCATGGAAACGTGACCTTTGGAGCTTTGTTACATTTCAAGCCGTAACCTTTGACATTAGGAGCAGCAGAGGCATCAATCTGCATGTACTGTTCGAGCCGGTTCTAATGAGAGCAAGCTCATAGCGGTCGGACCTTCCTTTGCGCCGTCGAGGGTACTGTCGGCATTGCCAATGTGACCTCTGACCTCGGGTTTGACCTTGTCCGAGGTCGCAGGGTCCCCAAATTTTGCAAGTGGGTTCCACACAAGTGCAACAACACACTCTCAAAGTTTCGGAGCGCCAACCACATTTTTTCAATTTTTTTCATTTTCTTCCCCTCTGCCACCACAAGCCTGTCAGATGTTAAGCTCCAGACAGCATTTTGTGAGAAAGTTTGACATTTTATTGAAAAAAAGGTTCTGGGTGGGTTATGGTTCCCATATTTCAGATTCCTGATCTGGGCCCTATTTAGAGGCCCCCTGTGAAAGAATTATCTCTTTAGCCCTTTTCAAAGTACTTTAAACACTCATGCAGCACTGCAGCTTCTCAAAAGGCCTTAACGGAAGGTTTTGTTACATTTTAAGCTGTAACCTTTGACATTTAGTTACACCAGAGGCATCCATTTGCATCTCCTCTCCGAGACGGTTAAAATGACACCAAGCTCAAAGCGGTCGGACCTTCCTTTGTGCTGTAAAGGGCACCGTACGGCATGGAAACGTGACCTTTGGAGCTTTGTTACATTTCAAGCCGTAACCTTCGACATTAGGAGCAGCAGAGGCATCAATCTGCATGTACTGTTCGAGCCGGTTCTAATGAGAGCAAGCTCATAGCGGTCGGACCTTCCTTTGCGCCGTCGAGGGTACTGTCGGCATTGCCAATGTGACCTCTGACCTCGGGTTTGACCTTGTCCGAGGTCGCAGGGTCCCCGAATTTTGCAAGTGGGTTCCACACAAGTGCAACAACACACTCTCAAAGTTTCGGAGCGCCAACCACATTTTTTCAATTTTTTTCATTTTCTTCCCCTCTGCCACCACAAGCCTGTCAGATGTTAAGCTCCAGACAGCATTTTGTGAGAAAGTTTGACATTTTATTGAAAAAAAAGTTCTGGGTGGGTTATGGTTCCCATATTTCATATTCCTGATCTGGGCCCTATTTAGAGGCCCCCTGTGAAAAAAGTATCTCTTTAGCCCTTTTCAAAGTACTTTAAACACGCATGCAGCACTGCAGCTTCTCAAAAGGCCTTAACGGAAGGTTTTGTTACATTTTAAGCCGTAACCTTTGACATTTAGTTGCACCAGAGGCTTCCATCTGCATCTGCTCTCTGAGACGGTTAAAATGACATCAAGCTCAAAGCGGTCGGACCTTCCTTTGTGCGGTAAAGGGCACCGTACGGCATGGAAGCGTGACCTTTGATCTTTGGAGCTTTGTTACATTTCAAGCCGTAACCTTTGACATTAGGAGCAGCAGATGCATCAATCTACATGTACTTTTCGAGCCGGTTCTAATGAGAGCAAGCTCAAAGCGGTCGGACCTTCCTTTGCGCCGTCGAGGGTACTGTCGGCATTGCGAATGTGACCTCTGACCTCAATTTTGACCTTGTCGAAGGTCGCAGGGTCCCCACATTTTGCAAGCGGGTTCCACAGACGTTAAGCAACACACTCTCAAAGTTTCGGAGCGCCAACCACATTTTTTCAATTTTTCTCAATTTCCTCCTCTTCCCTCACCACAAGGGTGTCAGATTCTTAGCTCCAGACAGGATTTTGTGAGAAAGTTTGACATTTTATTGAAAAAATAGTTCTGGGTGGGTTAGGGTTCCCATATTTCAGATTCCTGATCTGGGCCCTATTTAGAGGCCCCCTGTGAAAAAATTATCTCTTTAGCCCTTTTCAAAGTACTTTAAACACGCATGCAGCACTGCAGCTTCTCAAAAGGCCTTAAGGGAAGGTTTTGTTACATTTCAAGCCGTAACTTTTGACATTAGGAGCAGCGGAGGCATCAATCTGCATGTACTTTTCGAGCCGGTTCTAATGAGATCAAGCTTAAAGCGGTCGGACCTTCTTTTGCACCGTCGAGGGTACTGTCGGCATTGCGAATGTGACCTCTGACCTCGGTTTTGACCTTGTCGAAGGTTGCAGGGTCCCCAAATTTTGCAAGCGGGTTCCACACACGTTACCCAACACACTCTCAAGGTTTCGGAGCGCCAACCACATTCTTTCAATTGTTTTCATTTTCTACCCCTCCCCACCACAAGCCTGTCAGACCCTTAGCTTATGAGAGGATTTTGTGAGAAAGTTTGACATTTAATTGAATAAACATTTCTGGGTGGGTAAGGGTTCCCATATTTCAGATTCCTGATCTGGGCCCTATTTAGAAGACCCTGAATAAAAAATTCGGACCCCATATTAGGTTGACGGACACCCCCCCCCCATAAGTATAAGTACACAGTAAGTGAATACTCATGTTACTGTGTAATATATGGAAAGTGGGCCCTCATATTGCCTTTGGGCCACCCCCCCATGCAGTATAAGTACACAGTAATGAGAAGAGCGCCATCTATTGTCCAATGCATGCATACATACTCATATGCTGTTTGTGTACTCATTTAGACTGCCAAGTGACGGGAAATGGCCAAGTCCATCCCATGGCCCTAATATATTGCCCACGGCTGTTATATCCCAATGGGACAAATGTCCATGCCGGCACTAGAGGGCTTCCCAATTTAACCTAATGTGTATCAGTTTACATGATTTAATTAATAGGGAAGTAGATCAATACTTATTACTATGGGGTTTCAGTTTTTTGTAACGACAACAGCACACCTCAGAAGTCAGGAACACTGACTTTATGTAACTTCAGTCGTCATGTCCTCATTTTGTTTTAGGTTGTGTAGTCTTGATGTGTTTCAGAGACCGTCCCCATATGGCACAACCCAACGAGTGTAGAGTGTGTGTGTTACATCATCCTCATATTGTTGGGTGTAGATATCGTCTGTAGGTTGTGTAGTGTTGATGTGTTTCAGAGAACGTCCCCATATGGCACAACCAAACGAGTGTAGAGTGTGTGTGTTACATCGTCCTCATATTGTTGGGTAGCAGATATCGTCTTTAGGTTGCGTAGTCATGATGTGTTTTGGTGGACGTCCCCATATGGTACGACCCAACGAGTGTAGAGTGTGTGTGTGTGTGTGTGTGTGTGTGTGTGTGTGTGTGTGTGTGTGTGTGTGTGTGTGTGTGTGTGTGTGTGTGTGTGTGTTACATCGTCCTCATATTGTTGGGTGTAGATATCGTCTGTAGGTTGTGTAGTCTTGATGTGTTTCAGAGAATGTCCCCATATGGTACAACCCAACGAGTGTAGAGTGTGTGTGTTACATCGTCCTCATATTGTTGGGTAGCAGATATCGTCTTTAGGTTGCGTAGTCATGATGTGTTTTGGTGGATGTCCCCATTTGGTACAACCCAACGAGTGTAGAGTGTGTGTGTTACATCGTCCTCATATTGCTGGGTAGCAGATATTGTACAGTTCAAACTATTTATATAGAGTCTTGAGTTACAAGCCCAGATCCTCATGTGAATTGTTTTTACTAAAATCTGTGTCCCCTACATGAAAAGTCAATGGATTTCTGACACGTTATTGTTGTATTTTAAATTGCAGAAACAGAGTGACATGATCACGGCTCAGCCTTTAGCTGACTCTGAAGCGAGCCAGAGATCCACCTCATCCCTCCAACAGGTAATTAACCATGTACTGTAGACTATTTCTATACAAGGTAAATTCATGTGTCAATCAAGTCCAATGCCTACATAAAATGCCTGTTTACCTCATTACAATTAATATATCGTTTAATAATTGCAGAATCTCAATATAACTGTTACTTGTTTCTAAATAGCATAGTAGAAAGATATACCCTACCAATTGATGGCAGAATCTACCTCTTATAACATGAAAATGATCTTTATTGCCCCTAAATTCTGTTTTTGTTCTCCTTTTGCAAATGTATTTTCCAATTTAACCTAATGTGTATCAGTTTACATGATTTAATTAATAGGGAAGTAGATCAATACTTATTACTATGGGGTTTCAGTTTTTTGTAACGACAACAGCACAGCCCACCTCAGAAGTCAGGAACACTGACTTTATGTAACTTCAGTCGTCATGTCCTCATTTTGTTTTAGGTTGGGTAGTCTTGATGTGTTTCAGAGAATGTCCCCATATGGCACAACCCAACGAGTGTAGAGTGTGTGTGTTACATCGTCCTCATATTGTTGGGTAGCAGATATCGTCTTTAGGTTGCGTAGTCATGATGTGTTTTGGCGGACATCCCCATTTGGTACAACCCAATGAGTGTAGAGTGTGTGTGTTACATCGTCCTCATATTGCTGGGTAGCAGATATTGTACAGTTAAAACTATTTCTATAGAGTCTTGAGTTGAAAGCCCAGATCCTCATGTGAATTGTTTTTACTAAAATCTGTGTCCCCTACATAAAAAGTCAATGGATTTCTGACACTTTATTGTTATATTTTAAAATGCAGAAACTGAGTGACATGATCACGGCTCAGCCTTTAGCTGACTCTGAAGCGAGCTAGAGATCCACCTCATCCCTCCAACAGGTAATTAACCATGTGCTGTAGACTATTTCTATACAAGGTACATTCATGTGTCAATCAAGTTCAATGCCTACATAAAATGCCTGTTTACCTCATTACAATTAATATATCGTTTAATAATTGCAGAATCTCAATATAACTGTTACTTGTTTCTAAATAGCATAGTAGAACAACAACAGCACAGCACACCTCAGAAGTCAGGAACACTGACTTTATGTAACTTCAGTCGTCATGTCCTCATTTTGTTTTAGGTTGGGTAGTCTTGATGTGTTTCAGAGAACGTCCCCATATGGTACAACCCAACAAGTGTAGAGTGTGTGTGTTACATCGTCCTCATATTGTTGGGTAGTAGATATCGTCTTTAGGTTGCGTAGTCATGATGTGTTTTGGTGGACGTCCCCATTTGGTACAACCCAACGAGTGTAGAGTGTGTGTGTTACATCGTCCTCATATTGTTGAGTAGCAGATATTGTACAGTTAAACCTATTTCTATAGAGTCTTGAGTTACAAGCCCAGATCCTCATGTGAATTGTTTTTACTAAAATCTGTGTCCCCTACATGAAAAGTCAATGGATTTCTGACACGTTATTGTTGTATTTTAAATTGCAGAAACAGAGTGACATGATCACGGCTCAGCCTTTAGCTGACTCTGAAGCGAGCCAGAGATCCACCTCATCCCTCCAACAGGTAATTAACCATGTACTGTAGACTATTTCTATACAAGGTACATTCATGTGTCAATCAAGTCCAATGCCTACATAAAATGCCTGTTTACCTCATTACAATTAATATATCGTTTAATAATTGCAGAATCTCAATATAACTGTTACTTGTTTCTAAATAGCATAGTAGAAAGATATACCCTACCAATTGATGGCAGAATCTACCTCTTATAACATGAAAATGATCTTTATTGCCCCTAAATTCTGTGTTGTTTCTCCTTTTGCAAATGTATTTTCCAATTTAACCTAATGTGTATCAGTTTACATGATTTAATTAATAGGGATGTAGATCAATACTTATTACTATGGGGTTTCAGTTTTTTGTAACGACAACAGCACAGCCCACCTCAGAAGTCAGGAACACTGACTTTATGTAACTTCAGTCGTCATGTCCTCATTTTGTTTTAGGTTGGGTAGTCTTGATGTGTTTCAGAGAATGTCCCCATATGGCACAACCCAACGAGTGTAGAGTGTGTGTGTTACATCGTCCTCATATTGTTGGGTAGCAGATATCGTCTTTAGGTTGCGTAGTCATGATGTGTTTTGGCGGACATCCCCATTTGGTACAACCCAATGAGTGTAGAGTGTGTGTGTTACATCGTCCTCATATTGCTGGGTAGCAGATATTGTACAGTTAAAACTATTTCTATAGAGTCTTGAGTTGAAAGCCCAGATCCTCATGTGAATTGTTTTTACTAAAATCTGTGTCCCCTACATAAAAAGTCAATGGATTTCTGACACTTTATTGTTATATTTTAAAATGCAGAAACTGAGTGACATGATCACGGCTCAGCCTTTAGCTGACTCTGAAGCGAGCCAGAGATCCACCTCATCCCTCCAACAGGTAATTAACCATGTGCTGTAGACTATTTCTATACAAGGTACATTCATGTGTCAATCAAGTTCAATGCCTACATAAAATGCCTGTTTACCTCATTACAATTAATATATCGTTTAATAATTGCAGAATCTCAATATAACTGTTACTTGTTTCTAAATAGCATAGTAGAACAACAACAGCACAGCACACCTCAGAAGTCAGGAACACTGACTTTATGTAACTTCAGTCGTCATGTCCTCATTTTGTTTTAGGTTGGGTAGTCTTGATGTGTTTCAGAGAACGTCCCCATATGGTACAACCCAACAAGTGTAGAGTGTGTGTGTTACATCGTCCTCATATTGTTGGGTAGTAGATATCGTCTTTAGGTTGCGTAGTCATGATGTGTTTTGGTGGACGTCCCCATTTGGTACAACCCAACGAGTGTAGAGTGTGTGTGTTACATCGTCCTCATATTGTTGAGTAGCAGATATTGTACAGTTAAACCTATTTCTATAGAGTCTTGAGTTACAAGCCCAGATCCTCATGTGAATTGTTTTTACTAAAATCTGTGTCCCCTACATGAAAAGTCAATGGATTTCTGACACGTTATTGTTGTATTTTAAATTGCAGAAACAGAGTGACATGATCACGGCTCAGCCTTTAGCTGACTCTGAAGCGAGCCAGAGATCCACCTCATCCCTCCAACAGGTAATTAACCATGTACTGTAGACTATTTCTATACAAGGTACATTCATGAGTCAATCAAGTCCAATGCCTACATAAAATGCCTGTTTACCTCATTACAATTAATATATCGTTTAATAATTGCAGAATCTCAATATAACTGTTACTTGTTTCTAAATAGCATAGTAGAAAGATATACCCTACCAATTGATGGCAGAATCTACCTCTTATAACATGAAAATGATCTTTATTGCCCCTAAATTCTGTGTTGTTTCTCCTTTTGCAAATTTATTTTCCAATTTAACCTAATGTGTATCAGTTTACATGATTTAATTAATAGGGATGTAGATCAATACTTATTACTATGGGGTTTCAGTTTTTTTTAACAACAACAGCACACCTCAGAAGTCAGGAACACTGACTTTATGTAACTTCAGTCGTCATGTCCTCATTTTGTTTTAGGTTGTGTAGTCTTGATGTGTTTCAGAGAACTTCCCCATATGGCACAACCCAACGAGTGTAGAGTGTGTGTGTTACATCGTCCTCATATTTTTGG
Organism: Pseudochaenichthys georgianus; assembly: GCF_902827115.2. Taxonomy (NCBI): domain Eukaryota; kingdom Metazoa; phylum Chordata; class Actinopteri; order Perciformes; family Channichthyidae; genus Pseudochaenichthys; species Pseudochaenichthys georgianus. The sequence goes on along the minus strand of NC_047507.1, from coordinate 39,688,209 downwards.
GTAGCAGATATCGTCTTTAGGTTGTGTAGTCATGATGTTTTTTAGAGAACGTCCCCATATGGTACAACCCAACGAGTGTAGAGAGTGTGTGTGTTAGATCGTCCTCATATTTTTGGGTAGCAGATATTGTACAGTTCAAACTATTTCTATATTGGAACCCAAATAACACAATATTTGATGTAAATATACTTATGGTGAAAACAATTATTAAGTCTTGCTTTCGAAGGAATGGCAGTATGTGCTTTTATCATGCATTATATTCTAATTTATCCTTTCAGATTCACAGAAGAACACAACACTTCACTTCAACAAAGCTTCCTCAAAGTGCTCCAATGGAATGCAAGGTAAATAAGCATTTTGTATTTACATTACTCTATTAGAAAAATGAATTGATCTTAACTGGATTTCTCAAAGACATTTCTAGTTTGTTGTACAACTACTGTGTTTTACAGTACAAGCAAATGTATGCCAACATTTTTAACATTCATACACTGATCACAGAGGCCATCATTCACCCACATTTGATGATGCTATCATTTAACTACAAACTATACTTTTTTCTATCATATCCCCCATTTTTCACTTTAACAGAGCAATTTCTCAAATACATTGTGTCTTGTTTCCCTTTATGACAGCTGGGAAGATGAAAGCAAGTGGACAGGTGACGAAGTGAAGGCTATTGAGCGACATTTGTATCCTTTCATAACAAGCTGCAGAGTACCAGGTAAAAAGGACTGACTCCTGTCTCAAGGCAGAGCCAGTAGCTCTGAAAGACAGGGACTGGGTTGCCATCACATATTACATTCACAACAGAATTATGGCATTAAAAAGGAAGATGAATACATAGGACTAGAACATGCCAACTTCTTCTGAGGTACAATTTTAGTTTAAAAATAATATTTGTTTCTTCATTCCCTGCAGTTTTATTGGTAGGGATTTAATAATCAGCCTAACCTCAGACCTCTTGTGTTAATGTGTGTACTAGGCTTGGTTTTGATATTATCTTGTTTTCCTTGAATTATTTAATTAGTTTTGTTCTTGTACAAGCATGTCACATAAGCTTGACTGTAGCTGCCAAATGTTAATATGTTGAGATGCATCCATGAGGAATTTAAAGTGTTTTCCAACCCCCCTCTCGTGGTCACTTTCAGCCAACAGAAAATGTGTTTTTGACGATTATTTACAGTTATGCCATCATGTCTTTCATAAATAAGGTTTGACTATGTTCTGTCTCAACAAATAATATAACTAGTACTAAGATGGTTTATTCCATCATTATTTCCCAAGTTGTCACCATTGATTTGTTCTTGCCCACAAGTTGTTTGATGTGGTCTTCCAACTATTAAGAAAGAATTCGGAGTGGGGGCTACTTGTAACATGCTTCATTTATGGTAACTTTGGTAAACTATATTAAACGTTGTACCTTATTTAGACTGGTTAACTAAACATAGTGTAGACTTGTCATGTTTCGTAGAAGCTGGAAGTTTTAATAAAAAGTTAATTACGTGCTTTTTACAAGAAAAACACTAAAGAGAAAGTTGCTCATTCCTTTCAAACATGCCATATCTACTTCAATGTCTCAAACAGTGGAGGATAGGGGTTAACGTTTCTGGGTTGTGGGTAGTCTATTCTGGGTGTAATAAAAGGTTATTTTACAATTTATATGACCAAATAATTGGTTGTTAGGTTCTAAGTCAACAAACAATGTTTTTAAGTTGTTGCGATTAGTCTTTCTCATAACAGGGAAATTATGAACCCAACTCTGGCAACAATAATACTCAGACATGTTTTGTAGTTAAAAAGCACTACATTTTGGATAGTTGACATAATCCTGTGACTTTTAGTTGACTAACAATTATTTAATCAAAGGCAGCGGCTGTCACCACGGTTCCATCTTATTGCAACATGAATCAAGCATAATATCCTTATTGTTAGGTAAAGGAATTTCCTATTTTCTCCTATTCTGGTTTATACTTCAATTTATATATTTTGCCAGGAATTCATTAAATGTAGAAACAAATAAAGTGTTTCATCCTTTTTTCACATAAGCGTTTATTTATAAGACTTTAAGAGTAAACTGACCACAATTAAATGCTATATACCTTTTTAACTTAGCTTTTTTATGTTTCTGGACTGCTCAGTTTTAATATGTTGTATCAACAAGTTCATATGAATAGACTTTTTGTGTCAGAGGTTACCTGACTGGCGAACATGACTAATTATTTAATGTTGAAGTTTTAGTTTTTTAATGTTTTATGCAGATATTTCAAACATAAGTAATAAAGGCAAAGTTGCAAATACAGACTCTATTTTGTGTATTACTGGGTCTCCATAAGTCCCATAAACTTGAAAATGTAGTGTGTATCTATGGGGTCACAATTCATATAAACATGAAATATCAGTGTGTGTTGCTAAGGGGCTCATATGTCACATAAACCTGTTCATGTCCTCATAAGTAGTATTAAAATCAGGTCTCCGAAAAATATAGCATTAGACAAAATCTCAATAGATGGATATCATCCAGGAAAAATGGATATTAATCACTTTTATTCCCAGGTCCCTAGGACCTTTGGAAAGGCATGTCCCCATTTGTCATGTTTTTTTCACAAGTCCTGATATGTCCCGTAAACACGTATGTGTGTGGTGTGTGTGTGTGTGTGTGTGTGTGTGTGTGTGTGTGTGTGTGTGTGTGAGAGAGAGAGTGTGTGTCTGTGTGTGTATGTGTCAGAGTGTGTGTGTGTGTGTGTGTGTGTGTGTGTTTGTGTGTGTGTGTGTGTGTGTGTGTGTGTGTGTGTGTGTGGTGTGTGTGTGTGTGTGTGTGTGTGTGTGTGTTGTGTGTGTGTGTGTGTGTGTGTGTGTGTCAGAGAGTGTGTGTGTGTGTGTGTGTGGTGTGTGTGTGTGTGTGTGTGGTGTGTGTGTGTGTGTGTGTGTGGTGTGTGTGTGTGTGTGTGTGAGAGAGGGAGTGTGTGTGTGTGTGTGTGTGTGTGTTGTGTGTGTGTGTGTGTGTGTGTGTGTGTGTGTGTGTGTGAGAGAGAGAGAGTGTGTGTCTGTGTGTGTATGTGTCAGAGTGTGTGTGTGTGTGTGTGTGTGTGTGTGTGTGTGTGTGGTGTGTGTGTGTGTGTGTGTGTGTGTGTGTGTGTGTGTGTGTCAGAGGTGTGTGTGTGTGTGTGTGTGTGTGTGTGTGTGTGTGTGTGTGTGTGTGTGTGTGTGTGTGTGTGTGTGTGTGTGTGTGTGTGTGTGTGTGTGTGTGTGTGTGTGTGTGTGTGTGTGTGTGTGGATATTAACGGCACTCTTCACGAGGCCAACAAAAATAGGTTTCACAAAGGCACAACAAAAAATCACTCACAACGTGAGGAACAAACTTACAATAAGTTTCAGGAGCATGAATAAGGCATGTAACAAAAAAGAGCAACTGTTGATGAGCAGAGTTCTGGCATGAGGACAGGACAAACTGACACTGAACACTGGGGGATTTAAACACTCGACAACAAGACACAGGTGAAAACAATCAGGGGCGGGGCTGGCGCTGATGAGCGCGGGAGAACACATTAGGAAAGGGAGTCACAGAACCTGAAATGAGACGTGACAAAACAAAACGAGAAGTGAAAAATAATACAAAAATAACAACATGAAACATGGCTGACTAACACTTTTGGCAGTGCACAACAATCGGAGCAGCGGGAGCGGTACTGCAGTCGCTTTACCGCACCGTTGTGACGAAAAGGGAGCTGAGCCAGAAGGCAAAGCTCTCTGTCTACCGGGCCATTTCCGTTCCTACCCTCACCTATGGTCATGAAGGATGGGTCATGACCGAAAGAACGAGATCGCGGATACAAGCGGCCGAGATGGGTTTTCTCCGCAGGGTGGCTGGCGTCTCCCTTACGGAGCGTCCACACTACAGCTTCAAAAATAGCTTGGAGCTGGGCGTGTCTGGAGCTTGGGGATTTTATTCAAGCAACACGGCCAACAACCAATCACATGAATCTCCCGCCCCCGACATACAAAGCAAAAAACCCCGGGGATTGTATGGGAGAAATATATATATAAACTCCCCAAACAGGCGAAAACCTACCAGTTTCCCCCACTGTCTCTGCCACCTCCCTCCATGCCTGGTTCCTCCGGTTTGTATCCCGGTAGGTGAAGAGGGTCTGGTCATACAAAACCGGGTGATTTGCTACGGCGATAGTTAGTTTCTCCTCCGACTTTTTTTGAAATATAGAAATGAACGGCGGGATATCTCTCCCAGCTTAGACGCGGTTTGATTGGCTATGGCTTCAGCTGTCAGATTTTGGGAAACGGGATTTGATTGGCTGGCGCTGGCTACTCCGGCGTCTCCGGCGTCAGAAGTTGAACATTGTTCAACTTCTGTCGCCGGAGACGCCTGAGACGGACAGCTCTGCTACCCACAATTCAGTTCGGCGAAAAAGCGCGGCTACGTGACGTCACCCCATTGAAAGTGAATGGGCAGATTGGAGCTTTCGACGCTGTCGACGCTGTCGACGCTGTCGACGCTGTAGTGTAGACGGGCCGTTAGGGATAAGTTGAGAAGTTCAGTCATCTGGGAGGGACTCGGAGTTGAGCCGCTCCTCCTTCGCGTCGAAAGGAGCCAGTTGAGGTGGTTCGGGCACCTAGTTAGGATGCCACCTGGGCGCCTCCCTAGGGAGGTGTTCCAGGCACGTCCAGCTGGGAAGAGACCAAGGGGTAGACCTAGGACCAGGTGGAGGGATTATATCTCTTCGCTGGCCTGGGAGCGCCTTGGGATCCCCCAGTCAGAGCTGGTTGATGTCGCCAGGGAAAAGAAAGTTTGGGGCTCTCTGCTGGAACTGCTACCCCCGCGACCCGACCACGGATAAGCGGGAGAAGAAGGAGATTTAATGGATCCTGGTTTCATTGGGGGGGGGGGGGGGTCTGCAGGGCCGTCTTAATGCACGGCTGACCTGGGCTGAAGACCAGGGGCCTACGTTGATCGTTGATTTAAAATTAAAAGAAAAAAGTTTTTTATTTCGGATGTTTTTTTAACATTTTAAATAAACAAAGTCTTGGCTGTCAGAATATGAAACTTTTATTTGCAAAATCACACAATAAATACATTTTTGAAGCTTGTAAAGGGAAGAAGACAGCTCTCCCTCGCCACTCTGCTGTTCTGCTGTTCCACTCCCTCCGGCTGACATTATGAATGTAAGCGTATAGTAATCATGGATAACACGGCAGGGTCCGTTACAGTTTGTTTTCATCTGGTTTCAAATAAACAAAGTCTTGGCTTTCAGAATATTAAACTTGTTTCGGCAAATTCAGATGATAAATACAACTTTGAAGCTTCGGCATAATTACAAGCGGAGAACGGAGTAACTTGACGTCACAGCAGGCATAACAACAGCCGGGGTTTCTCGTGAGGGTTTTCCCCGGGAAACAAAATGTTTGCGTTTGTGTGTATTGTACACACAAATGCAAAAATACACAAACACACACACGTATACACACACACTCGTGAGCTTCCCCCAGACCAGTAATCCAAACGAAAATATCTTCCCTCCGAGTATTTTGATCATTTGCTCCGCTAATCAATCAGATCGATGGATTCCAGAGATTTTTCTCAAACTCCGAAACAGTCAGTGGGCACCACTTCACAGCCAATCAGAATGAGAATATGTTTCACATGTGACGTATTCAAATTGCGAGTGATTGAGTGACAGATGATTGTTGTTTAGGAGAAAAAGTTTGAGAAGAAAAAGTTTGCATGTTTTTAAAGCTAGGCTAAATGAAATGCTTGCTGATACTATGGGCACTTGTAAATGTCTATAACTATGTATCCTGTAAATATAATGTATAATGTACTTTATTGTTTTATGTTTCATGTGGAACCTATATGCTGCAGGTCTCCCTTGAAAAAGAGATCTATGATCTCAATGGGACCAATCTGGTTAAATAAAAGTTTGAAATTAAATGAAATTAAATGAGAGTGGCGCTCGGAAAAGGAAATTGTTGAGGGAAAAGGAGTTTGGAGACAAGCAGCTATTACAAAACATGCCGAAGCTTACAGGTTATTTTAAACCTGTAGGCCAGGATGAGGAGGAAGGACAGATTAGTTCCAGACGTCACTCATCTGGAGGAGAGGACAATCACAGAGCCTGCCGAGGCTATAAATGACTTTGATTTGTTGTTTAAATAGGGGGCCTACAAATCCTGTCAGCCCCAGGGCCTGATGGTAGGTTATGGTATGGGGGCAGCTGAAGCTTTCAGTAATCAGATTTGATGTGTGTTCACCATCATTAAGGAAAATATGCAAGGAACTCTTACATTGATTTATGTAAGGACTGTAATGCTCACTATAGAAATAAAAAGGTTTGATATCTTCTTCCCTTTTTAAATCAGAGTATCACATTTAAAAATAAATACCAGAATTGATTTGACTTGTGTGAAGACTTCAAAAAGTCAGAAACTGCACTACTGCTAGAACAGATTTCCTTTATGCACAAGTATGCAACATTTAAGATGTATTTATTTAATCAGTGACGGTGGTTTGGAATGGTGTTTCACGGCCTTGACTGGACTATACATATTTTAAAACGTGGTTCCAAAAGAAAGAAAAAATACAGATAAATATTTCAAGGATAAAAAGTGTTTGTTTGAGCCGGTTAGAAACCCACCACATGAGATCATGGCTGAAGTGCAGGATGTAAACAGCTCCCTGAACCCAGAGTTCTGCGATACGAGTGGTGAGTCCTTCACACAGACCTGAGAAGATGTTTCTAAAGCTGCGGTTTCAGAGGGTTTCATGCCGACAAAATATTGTTGACATTTGGACTGCAGTTTTCCTGTGTGGAGAGGACTCCCTCACACATTCTGATCAGAAAGCCACCCTGTGGTTTGGCTCCCGGAGCGCGGAGTCTGTGTTTGACTTTAAAGTTGAAACTAAAGTTCAGGAGGCGGAGGAACTTTACAGAAAACATTCCAACGGCACGGGTTCCACTCCAGCTCCGAACTATCAGACAATGCCTCCCCTCTGTCCCCTCTGTCCCCTCTGTCCTCCCAATCACGCCCCTCCAAGTGTCTCCATCATTGCCCACATGTGCGTTGAAGTCTCCCAGCAAGATTAAAGAGTCCCCTTCAGGAGCCCCATACAGGACTCTTTCCAGGGTCTCCAAGAAGGCCATATACTCTGAACTGCTGTTGGGTGCATAAGCACACACAACAGTCAGAGTTTTCCCACCCATAACCCGCAGGCGTAGGGAGGCGACCCTCTCGTCCACTGGGGTAAACTCCAACAACGAAGCACCTAACCGGGGACTTGTGAGTATCCCCACACCCGCCCAGCACCTCACACCTTGAGCAACTCCAGAGAAGAATAGAGTCCAACCCCTATCCAGAAGTAAGGTTCCAGAGCCGACGCTGTGCGTAGAGGTGAGCCCAACCAGATCCAACTGGTACCGCTCCACCTCCCGCACAAGCTACGGCTCCTTCCCCCCCAGAGAGGTGACGTTCCACGTCCCCAAAGCCAGCTTCTGCCGCCCGGGTCTGGTCCGTCGACACCCTCCGCTTTCACTGCCACCCTTCTGGCAGCGCACCCGACCCCATCGCTGTTTCCCGTAGGTGGTGGGCCCGCGGGACGGAGAAGCGGATGTGTTGCCCACGTTGACTTTTCGGGCTGGGCCCGGCCGGGCTCCGTGGCAAGCCCGGCCACCAGACGCTCGCCGACGAGTCCTCCTTCTGGGCCTGGCTCCAGAAAGGGACCCCGGGCTTCCTCAGGGCCGGGTATCCTCACTTCTTGGTTTTTCTTTCATGAGGTCTTTTGAACCAATCTTAGTCTGGCCCCTTGCCTGAGACCAATTTGCCATGGGAGACCCTACCAGGAACACAAGGTTCCAGACAACACAGCCCCCAGGTTCATCAGGGCACACAAACCTCTCTACCACGGTAAGGTGCTGGTTCTTCAGAGAGGGCGTTCAGTTATTATGCTCCAAATATCTGGAACAAACTCCCAGAAACCTGCAGGTCCGCTGCAACTCTTACTACTTTTAAATCCAGGCTGAAGACTTTTCTTTTTGTCGCTGCTTTTAATTGAACTATTCATATCTTAGACTGCACTGTAACTTGTATCCATCTATTTTTTCTTTTAATGTTTCTTTTATTATCTTTTCTTTTTAATGACTGATTTTAAATGCCATTTTCTTAATGTCTTTCATTTTTTGTAAAGCACTTTGAATTGCCTTGTGTTGAAAAGTGCTATATAAATAAACGTGCCTTGCCTTGTAGCCATCAGGCTGCACAACAAGGGGTTAATAATGAAAAAGAAATAAATTAAATCACTGGACATAAATATACACTGTTTCCACAACCCATGTTAATATATTAGTAGTAGACCAAATAGGTAGATAGATATGTCACTATATGTACAGATGTCCATTTTCACTTTTCACTTGTCCCTTTAACTTATTCCGTACTTTATAACTTAGATGACCAAATATGTATATATGCTGACAGTTATTTTACTCTTATTTTTATTCATCTCCTATTTCATAGTCTTTTATTATTATTATTATTATTATTATTATTATTATTATCATTTAAAAAAAAAAAATCTTGATTTAATTTATTTTTGATTTGATTAATCTGTGTGAATCTTTGCTGTCCTGTTTTTTCACGCTTACCCTGTTGCTGCTTTGTACAACTGAATTTCCCCACGGGGATTAATAAAGGTTCATCTTATCTTATCTTACAACATCATTCGACTTGAGGGTTGTATGCTCACAACTATGACTGGCTTTATCTAGAAATATAAGGCACTTTAATGCAGCATTAGTATTTAAATGTCGTTTATTTTCAATAGCCCTGAACATACTTGTATATTGCATCCATATAGTGTTCTGTGTTTTTGTATATTTTGTTAGTAGGTTGGTCTATTAGTGCATTTCAACTGAACATGTTATACTGTGTAATTTATATATAGATGCAATATTCTTTACATTTTGTTATATTGCTGCTGTAACAAAACAATTTCAAAATGTTGGATCAATAAACTATATTTAATCTGATCGCATCTAAGTCTTAAGTCGTAAACTAATATTAATAAATTATAAGTCACGAAACACTTTCAGATTCAGATCCAGATTCAACTTTATTGTCATTACGTAGTACATGTACTAGTGACGAAATGTAAGTTTAGGCATCTGACCAGAAGTGCAAAACAGCAGTGCAGGAGTCTACATAATGAGAATAATTATACATGGAATTATTATAAATAGAATAATTATAAATAGGCTATAAACAGATGAATATATACAGTGTAAACGGCATTGACAGTAAAATATATAAACAGGTGGGTATGGGCTTGAGTCTATCAGCGGGCAGAGTTCAACAGGGTAACAGCCCTGGGGAAGAAGCTGACCCTGAACCTGCTGGTCTTGGACTGGAGGCTCCTGAGGCGCCTCCCCGAGGGTAGGAGGACGAAAAGATAGTTTGCAGGATGAGAGGTGTCTTTGAAGATGTTGTGCGCCCTCTGCAAACACTGTATACCCTGGATGTCCTCGATGGCAGGGAGTGGGACACCGATTATGCGTTGGGCGATTTTCGTCACCCTCTGCAATGCCTTCCTATTGAGCATGGTGCAGTTCCCATACCAGGCTGTGATACAACTGGTCAGGATGCTCTCAATGGTGCAGCGATAAAAGTTCACCAGAATCTGAGGAGAGGTGATCTTTCTTTAGTCTCCTCAGGAAGAAGAGACGCTGGTGAGCCTTCTTTACTATGATGGTGGTATTGTTGGACCATGAGAAGTCATCGGATATGTGGACCCCCAGGAACTTGAAGCTAGACACACGCTCCACCGCCGTTCCATTTATGTGGATGGGAGTGTGTGTGTTGCCTTTCGATTTCCTGAAGTCCACAATTAGTTATTTTGTTTTTGTTGTGTTAAGGGCCAGGTTATTGTCAGCACACCACTCAGTCAGATGCTGAACCTCCTCCCTGTAGGCCGTCTCATCGTTGTTGTGGATGAGGCCGATCACCGTTGTGTCGTCTGCATACTTGATGATGGTGTTTGAACCATGTACAGGGGTACAATCATGGGTGAAGATGGAGTAGAGGAGGGGGCTCAGCACGCAGCCTTGTGGGACACCGGTATTTAGGCTGAGGGTCATGGAAGAGAGATTATCTAACCTTACATGCTGGGGTCTGTTGGTTAGAAAGTCTAAAATCCAATTACAAAGGGGGGCGTCGATGCCCAGGTCGTTGAGTTTTGTGATTAGTTTGGAGGGGATGACGGTGTTGAAGGCTGAACTGAAGTCGATGAACAGCAGTCTTGCATAGGAGTTGTTTTTTTCAGATGTGAGAGGACGGTGTGAAGTGTTATGGAAACAGCATCTTCCGTGCTTCTATTAGTCCGGTATGCAAATTGTTGGGGGTCCAGTGTCGGTGATAGGCGGGATTTAAGCTGCGCTAGGACCAACTTCTTGAAGCACTTCATGAGAATGGATGTAAGTGCAACGGGACGGAAGTCATTCAGGCCTGCTGCAGCAGAGTGTTTGGGCACTGGCACTATGGCGGTGGTTTTAAAGCACGTGGGGACAACAGTTTGGGCCAGGGACAGGTTGAAAATGTCCGTCATGACCTCAGTCAGTTGCCCAGCACAGGCCCTGAGAACGTGGCCTGGGATGCCATCGGGTCCAGCAGCCTTGCGTGCATTAATCCTGCTCAGTGTGGTGAAGACGTCAGAAGGTGAGAGTGTGAGGGGCTGGTGGTCTGCAGGGGGAACAGCCTTAGTGGCTGTCTCCTGGTTGTCCCTGTCGAAGCAAGCATAGAAATCATTCAGCTCGTTGAGGAAGGAGACATCGTTTGACGGGAGAGAGGGGGTGGTGGGTTTGTAGTCAGTGATGGCCTGAATGCCCTGCCACATTATTCGGGGGTCGGAGTTATTGAAGTGCTACTCAATCCTCAGTTTGTAGCAGTGCTTGGCCTTCCTAATGCCCTTCTTTAGGTGAGCCCTGGATAAACTGTAAGCCCGTTCGTCACCTGATCTGAAGGCGATGTTTCGTGCTTTCAGTAGTTGGCAAACTTCTTTATTCATCCACGGCTTCTGGTTTGGGTACGTTGTTATCTGCTTCAGAGTGGTGACACTGTTGATGGTGGTGCTGATGTAGTCCAGTACGGAGGAGGCGTAGTGGTCACTGTCTGTATGGGAATCCAAGGTGGCCTGGGTGGCAAACACGCTCCAGGCTGTGTGTTGGAGGTGTGTGGCGCAGTGGATAGAGCCTTGGTGTTGGGATCAGGGGGTCACAGGTTCAAACGCCACTGCAGTCAGCATATTGTTGTGTCCCTGAGACACTTCACCCCAAATTGCTCCTGCAGGGATTGTCCACAGTATGAGTATGTAAGTCGCTTTGGATAAAAGCGTCTAACAAGTAACATGTAATTTAGAAATCTTATTTTTGTCATCTTCATTGTGTTTGAACTGACCCAGCTGTTATTGCTATGCTGTTGTTTATGTTAAAGATTCCGGACATAATCTACTCAGATAATGTTTTTATTTTGTCTCTGATTCCACCTGTTGGAAATGTACAAAATATACTACATGATACACTACTACTCCTATGTTTTATTATTCACTGGATTTCGTTGTAAAGTGCCATCAACTAGAGAAGATGGTGTGTTTATAATATTGCTGTACTAATAATACAAATATATAAAAAATAAAATATGTTTAAAACAAAGGCTCTGGCCTAACATGAGCTGTGCAGATCGTTATTTAATTTTCAAAGCATTTAAGGATTTTCATCACTGGAATTTAGACTAATTAAATGCATAAAGGCAACATTTAGCTATTAATTGGATAAATGAATTCAGAAGTTTAACATAATGGCATTGTTTGCTCTGTTTAGTCAGGTTAGTTGTGTGTAGTATGAAATGAAACATTGTGTGAAGGCTTTTCAGACAGGACCAATCATACATGAACAAAGCTTCTCGTATACGTGTGTGCAGAGAAGAGGTATACTGTCACGAGTATTTGAATGAATAATCAACTGCTGATTTTAGTAGTCAGAAATTATTCAAATGTGTAACTCAAACCATGCCTTTCATGTGAAGCTTTTTGTTCTTTGATGAGTTGCCCAGGACTCTTTTTTTTTATTTTCAGACCCTCCCTGTTGCTTTACATTCATTCATCTCTCCCTCAAAATGGGACTTATTGCCTCTTAGGCCTGACCCTGCTGACCAAATGTATCAAAATGTACAGTTTCTATGATTATATATAATATATAAATACTAGCATCTTTATATTACTGTTGAGCACCCTGAAGAAAAGACGGAAAGTGATGATGACATCACTGAGTGTGTTGCTGCTGACAGACTGCCCTCTGCTGGGGACGAGTGTATAGTGTGTGTGTGTGTGTGTGTGTGTGTGTGCGTGCGTGCGTGCATGCGTGCGTGTGTGTGTGTGTGTGTGTGTGTGTGTGTGTGTGGCCTAGCATTACTATACTTGTTTACACAGTAACGTGTGGGGACTCGCCTCCCGTATGGGGACAAAATGGAGGTCCCCATGAGGGGATTCATTAATATTAGGGTGAAAACTTGGTTAGGTTTAGGATTAGGGTAAGGGTAAGGTTAAGGGTTAGGGTTAGGCATGTGTTGGTTATGGTTAAGGTTAGGATAAGTCACCAGGAAATGCATGTAAGTCAATGTAATGTCCCCTGAAGTGATGTATACATGGTATGTGTGTGTGTGTGTGTGTGTGTGTGTGTGTGTGTGTGTGTGTGTGTGTGTGTGTGTGTGTGTGTGTGTGTGTGTGTGTGTGTGTGCGTGCGTGCGTGCGTGCGTGCGTGCGTGCGTGCGTGCGTGCGTGCGTGCGTGCGTGCGTGCGTGCGTGCGTGCGTGCGTGCGTGCGTGCGTGCGTGCGTGCAGTCTCTTGGGTCTATAATGTATTCCTTTTGCTTTTTATTTTATTTTAAACTGTCAAATGAATATACATAGAAACAAAAAATAGACCCTTTAAGGTAAAAATATATTAGATTGTTTTTTTGAGTAATGTCAGAATAAAATGACATTGACATTTTGTTCATGCATCTCCTTTTACTCCTTTGAGCTACTCTATCAATACCTGCTGCACAGAGGACATGCTGGGCTGTCCAGTGATGTCACTGGTTAGAAATGCATGCTGGGAAGTTCCTGTTTCTTTCATCCAAAATGTCCTGCATACCAACAACAGCATTTTATAGGAGGGGGGAATGGAATGTCAAATATTGTTAGTTTTACCATGAGAATCATTATGTTCTTGTTTATTAACATGTGAGGAACTATATAATTAGTTATGAAAGCAATTTAATAATTACACTGCAAAAACTAAGCCTCAAAAAACAAGAAAAATAAATAGTAAAATGAGTAATATATTACTTAAAATAAGAAAAATGATCAGCCAACAGAACAAGAAAAATGCACTTGCCAAGACCTTCTGAAAACAAGTAAATAAATCTAACATAAAAAGATCTACAGATATCTTAAAACAAGTGTTTTTAAGTAAATTTGAATTGAAGCAAGGAATATCTTTAAGAATTATAATCTTATTATAAGGAAAATGTGCTTGAATTCAGCATATTCTACCGCTTTTGTCCCAAAATTCTATTTTATGTTAGGCAACATATCTTAAATCCAGTGCAACTTCACTTTAAACAGGTACATTTGTCTAGATACAAAGATAAGATTTAAGAATTATTTTCTTAATATGTAGAAAAATCTACTTAAATTCAGCATTTGGTGCTATTAAAGTATTCTTAAAATAAGGCTAAATACCAAGAAACGTAGAGACAAAATCTTCAAAAATCTTTAATCCTATCAAGATATAAACTTTGACTGCTTGCATAAAGAAAAATATGAGTCTCAAATGATTTCTTTTAATGTGTTTATTGTTTTCAAACAGCGTAGTAAAGGTCAGTCATCAGATATGTCTTTAGAGAAAAACAGAACATTATTTCACTGTAAAATGCAACGCAAGTGAAATTCTCATGACACTTTTGACTCAGCAAACAATTTTCAATAGGACTATATGAGGGGCCGCTATGGACATTATTCAGAAATACCGTTCACATACACAGGTGAAACACTCTCACACACACAACTGAAACCAACATAATTTACAAACATATGTTAAACGCACTCATATACACATGTGATACGCACTCACACACACACACCTGAAACGCTCTCCCACAGATATGGGATAGTGTGTTTTATATGTGTGTTGGAGAGCGTTTCAGGTGTGTGTGAGAGCGTTTCAGGTGTGTGTGTGAGATACAGATTTCAGTATTCTGAGGCTCTGAGCCCCATTTATTTTCCTCACAGACGGCAACAAAAGTCCAAAATTATACGATTTAAAATAAAAGCAATCATTGTGGCTTGATATTGAGTAAGAACATGTTTTTATGAACCACACAGCTTCCGGTCTTCCACGACCCGACCGGAGAAAAAGACGTGCTGCAGGCACGAAACACATTACCAGTAGAAATACATTGCTTTTAAAATCGTACTGTGCAACACGAAATAAAGGGGGAAATCGTGTTGGTGAACATGTCACAAATGAGCTGAGGACCAAAATGCAGAACACGGGAAACCAGGGATAGTCGGTGTGAAGGAAATATTTAATGCGATCTGTGCATGGGAGACTGTTGGTATTTTCCCTATGTGTCCTGTTTGTAGTTTACACAGGGCACAGGTCAAAAGGTCCTGCCTCCCTGAGGGGAAGTGTGACCAAATGCACAGATGGTTGTTAATGGATCAGTCCTTGGTCTCAACATGTGTTTGTGATTATTGATCAGAAAGGGCCCGAACAGAGGCTCCTCCTTGATTATCTGTGTAGATTTGCGCTGTGTTTCTGTGTAATCTTCAGTGTTGGCTGGGGAATCACATGATGAAGTCGTGTGAGAACCCTGCCAATGCTCCCGGCCGTGACTCTCAATAAACTCAGGTGTTTGATATAAAGCGGACTCCAGCTTCCAGTTCTTCCATCAACATTGCTGAGCAGAAGTTTCTCTCACAGATTGGCGTCGCGAACAGGACACCAACAGATTTTCGGATGCTGGTGAGTACATTTCTATTTTGAGATTGACTCGCCAGCGTTTGAGATCAACGGTGTATTAAAATTACCTGAGAGAACTGAGCTGCTGCATTTTTTTTGGGTTTCTCTACTCATTTACATCTGGAGGCTAATCATAACCTCGGGAATCGGTGTCAAAGGGGACATGGTCCTGGCCAATTTCCCCGTGTTTGTTGCTGGGACAGGTGTCTACGAGCAAGCACGGCTTATGTGAAAACTATGAGAATATTTGGGGCTAATGATAACCTAGGAATATCGAATTTCATCGATCTCCTCTGTGTGTGCTTCTTGGAATTAACTCACCAGGCAATTACACACAACAAATATTCAGAGAAACTTTTGAGAGATGCACCAGCAAAGTGGATTTTCTGAATTAGAAGCAATGTCGCAAGATTTGTATTTAAACAAATCGCCGAATTTAGGAGTTTTCAGAGGATAAATAGCATTTCTGCTAAGGTGCCGATTCTCCGCCCCCTGGGGAGAGCTGCACGTAGAAAAAAGGAGCATACAGCATTATCCGCGATTATTGACACTTTTGAACTAAAGAAAGTGCTCAATGTGTGGTTTGAGAATGTTGTATGAATTGCTGAATTTGGCTGTGTTTGCTGATACACGAGAATTATGAGTATAGAAGGCTCTCATAATTAATGGCCCCTCTGAAAGTCTCCCTAATTCGGATTAAAATAGGCTGGAAGAGTTTTTGTCAGGCTGAGTTGTTGAGAGTTTTTATGTTTGTTTGTCTAACTGCAGTGTTTGTTTGTATAATTGTTTCGTGTTTGTTTGTCTACCCGCCGTCTTGTGCATGCGTTGTAACAACTCATAATGAATCAGTCCACAGCCAGGGTAAAATGAACTAAAACTTCAGTTATTTCACCAAAATTAAATGACTTGAGAGAAATAAAACAATAATGTAAAGATGAAAAGCTCAAACAGCTCAATGTTGTATTATTTGTTTCATTTATTCTTAAATCTATGTATTATATGGAAAAAAAAAAAAAAAAAAACGTAATGTATTGAACACATTCCAAAACAAAGAAGATAAGACAGAACCAGACTCAGACATGAGGACTGGCTTATCTATAGCCAGTTGAGAAGCACTTGAGGTGCTTGGCTCTGTGAGGCCTGATGTACTTATAGGGTTCTGTTTTCTTCAAGGTTGTGTCTTCCTAGTCGAATGTACTTAATGTAAGTCGCTTTGGATAAAAGCGTCAGCTAACTGCAATGTAGTCAGACAGTAATTGAAACTTTTGCGCTGTTGCTGCAAAATGAAAACCTTGTTGATTGTCTGTTTCCAACTGGCCACTGGAATCAGATAATTGATATACGTTGAAGTTCAATTACAGTTTAAATATAGTTTAACATTCTTTATTAAACTGTTTCAAATTATTTCTAGTACAATTGGTCTATACAGACATTACTACAATCCTAATAGTTGTCAAATACTGAGCTTATGAACAATAGAGTAAAGGTCGCTGGTTAAGCCAGGATCAATATACTTGTTGAGGTTTTATTGTGCACATAATAAATGTGTTTAAATGAATTGAGCAATTTTTTAAAGGAGTATAATGTTGCAATTTTTAAGATAAGTAATTGCAGTTCAAAGGTAGATGTTTTTTTTCTCCTTCTCTCGTTCACGAGCACACAAAATAAATCATAAACATTTCCAAATCCGAACAGACAGAGAAGTAAACTAAACTATTTTGCTCTTCATTTTTAAATGGGATTTTCCGCTACATAACAGAAGACTTAATACAGGACTTAAAGAACGTTTTAAAGACAAGTCATGGAGAGGTTTGCATTTTGGACGGAATCTCCCCTTTCCTCTGCTCCTAAAATCCTGCACCCGAGGTCAATCACAGGCGTGACCTTTGGAGGGGCAGAGAATCTGAGCAAGACCACAGAGCGACCATTGGGGGGGTTTTATGGCCTAAAGGCACAAAGAGGAACATCTTGCTACCCCCAACCAAACAAACACAAACACACACACACACACACACACACACACACACACACACACACACACACACACACACACACACACACACACACACACACACACACACACACACACACACACACACACACACACACACACACACACACACACGTGTAAGTGATTTACAGTTACTAAATCAGCCTACTATCACCTAAAGAACATATCTAGGATTAAAAGACTAATGTCACAGCAGGATTTGAGAAAAAAAACTTGTCCATGCCTTTATCTTCAGTAGACTGGACTACTGCAATGGTGTCTTCACAGGTCTCAAAAATATATATATTAGGAAGCTGCAGCTGATTCAGAACGCCGCTGCTCGAGTCCTCACTAACACTAAGAAAGTGGATCACATCACTCCTGTTCTGAAGTCTTTACACTGGCTTCCTGTGTGTCAAAGAATAGATTTCAAAATACTGCTGCTGGTTTATAAAGCACTGAATGGTTTAGGCCCAAAATACATTTCTGACCTCCTGCTAAATGATGATCCATCCAGATCTCTCAGGTCTTCAGGGACTGGTCAGCTTTCTGTCCCCAGAGTCAGAACCAAACATGGAGAAGCAGCGTTCAGTTATTATGCTTTTAATT
The DNA here is from genome assembly GCF_902827115.2 of Pseudochaenichthys georgianus. NCBI lineage: Eukaryota > Metazoa > Chordata > Actinopteri > Perciformes > Channichthyidae > Pseudochaenichthys > Pseudochaenichthys georgianus. The sequence continues at coordinate 39,670,552 of NC_047507.1, read as the reverse complement.
GAACTAGTCATATTTTAGACCGCACTGTAACTTTTATCCATGTAACTTCTCCTTTTTAATGTTAAATTGAACTATTCATATTTTAAATTGCACTGTAACTTTTATCCATGTATTTGTCCTTTTAATGCTTATTTTATTAACTTTTCTTTTAATGCTTAATGTCTTTCATTTTTTGTAAGGCACTTTCAATTGCCTTGCGTTGAAAGGTGCTATATACATCTGATGGAGATGGATAGAGGCATTTATTTTAATTGTAGCAGTCAGTTTGTGGTTCTGGCAGCATTGTTGAGCATTTTTCATAGATGTGTTTTCATGCCTCTGTGTAAGGCTTAGTCTTTCTATCTGTATAGCCACTGGTGTAACTAAGTTCATAAACTCAACAGGGACTATACTTGAGCACTATTTTGAGATACTTGTACTTTATTTGATTTAAATGTTTTGCCACTTTATTCTTCTACTTCTACAGTTCAGAGGTACATGGTGTATTTCTACTCCGCTACATGTATTTCATACCTTCAGTTACTTTGCGGATCTGGATGAATTATGTGAAATATAATCAAGTGTTAAATCAGACTTTAGTTCCACCTGGAGTAAATCCACAAGCTACCCTGCAGTCTACAAAGTACTTCAGACTAGCTGCAGGTCTACCAGATCAATCATTATAAAACACATCATATATTATTCTGAAATGGACCAATCTGCACAACGACTACCTTTACTGTCGCTATTTCCACTATATTTTGATGAGAATACTTTTCTACTTTCACTTGAGTAACATTTTTAATGCAGTACTCTTGCTGTAACGTAGTATTCCTACACTCTGGTACTTCTACTCAAGAACAAGAGTACTAAAGCTAACGTTAGCCGGAAAGGTTTTTCAGTTCGCTTCATGCTGAAAATGAAATAGGACCCCACGGTTTGATGATTGATAGGTGTGGGCTGTCTTCCATTTTTCACACACAGGACAGTGGGGGATATCCACCCATCCACAAATGTAAAGTAATTCACACAGCCTTTTTCCTCTGTGAGGAGCAGCAGGTTCAGCTTCATTTAAATATGTCGTGTAGTAATACTGTCGATGGATTTATTTTTCATCTCAAGAGAGAATGTGTATTTTATGTTAGTATTTCAAAAAAAAATCCCCCCAGACAGCGCTGCTGTGGGGTTGGGTTTTCAGCATGTCAATTTTGTCACACAAATGTGCCTTTTTATTTCATACAGTTCCATTTGGATTGAGACAGGGAAATAATCCAAACCTCATGCGTGGCGTTTCACCGTTAAGGGGGCGATATAGCCATCTGTATGTCAAATATGTCTTATATGTCTTAAATGACATGATGAATTGGAAATGGGGGACCCTGATGTAAACTGTAGTGGAACATTTTATTATTATCATCCTTATTATTATCCTTATTATATCTTTCATATGTTTAAACCAAATGCTTCTTATTTCCTCTTGTTGTGCTTTTACCATTATTATTCTATTATATTCTCTTATGAGTTTCCCAGTCTCTGCAAGGCCACAGCTGTTTCAGCAGACTGGGAGACTCATACACAGTCAGACACATCACGAACTTCCCTGCTCTGAGAACCGTTATGCTATCTACTCAAGGCCACTGGGTGTCTCATCAACAATCTGACTGTGTGAACCCAGATTGTTCTCTTTCCCACTCCTTTTCTATATAACCTTTGCTTTTCCATTGTTCTGCGCACTCTCGCGCAGACTATCTTATACTCTGTGCGACTTGTGACATTATTATATTATTATATCGTGTATTTGAAGCTTCAAATAAATAACCAAAAGACAGCTTTGCTTGATTCACCATTTATTTGTATTGTTCATTTGACTTGTACTCTCCAGCGCTGTGTTGGGTCCTAGATTTCCATAACAAATGGCGTTGTCGGCAGGATCTCTGTATGTTTGATCGGGGAAACCTCTGGACGCTGGTGGCTGCTAGCTCCGGGATCTTGGATCCTCCTCTACCCCGACATAAAACGTACGGGACGAGGGGACCAGCGCGAGGGGTGGAACCGATTGACTTCACGAGATCCAACGAACTCAAAGGGCTTTCAATACTCGGTGAGATGTGCAAAGTCTAAATTGTTTAAAGTTAAACGTAATTAAAACTCCATGACATCAGGAGAGGGACTGCTCGAAAACAGAGATATTTGGCATATCTAGCATCGACGGATGAAAAATAGTGTTTTGGTGACACGGAGTGTTTTGGTGACACTTTAATAGTGTTTTGGTGACACGGAGTGTTTTGGTGACACTTTAAAAGACTTTGCTATGGGGGCAAAGCAGGGGGGGGGGTATGTACAGCCTCCTGAGGGTCCGATAGTTGATGTCATGCGAGCAAAATATGGTGAAGAAAGTCTGGCTAAATTAAATATATGGACGGAAATGTTCGGATTTCCTAAGGGAGGTTCTTTGAGTAAATTAAAAATCAAAAACCTAAGAGATAAATTACAAGAGTATGGAGATGGGATGAAAAAGAAGAGTACAATTAAAGTAAAAGACTTGGAAAAACTGGACACTCATAGAAAGTGTTTATAATACTGGGGAGTAAAAAAAAGGCAGTTGGCCTTGGGGATTAAATAAAATATTAAGGTTGAAAATGAATGTGAAGAAAAGAAATACATTATTTCCAAAAGACATGTAAACCCCAGACATCTCTGTGTCCTTCCATTGCAGGCCTGAATGACCTCTCCTCGACTGGGTATCCCTTCCCTCCTCCGGCGTACAACCCTGGCAATCTGGTTGGAACACCTCAACCACCTCCACTACAAGCCCCAGCCATGCAGTCAGCGTCAACTCCAAGCTCGACAACAGCGGGATAAACAAACCCGATGCCCTAGGAGACCAAGCAGGTGTTTGGGAAACAAACCTCAGTAATGCCTTTCTCAACGGACTCACAGACACAGCGCAAGCTAAACAAAATGCTGGCCGCTCACAATACCGAGGGAGAGGCAGAGGAGGTTTTCAGAGGCAGAGGACAAGAAGCAAGACGTTCATTTGAAGAAAGATGTTTCCAAGTGTGGAAGTGTTGAACATTGGATTATGGGACTGCTCACAGAACACTGGAGTGGAGGCAGAGGGGGACAGCAGGGAAGGGGCCCAATCGAGCGAGATGGAAATTCAGCCAGCAGCATCAAACCAGGGAAGTGACACACACACACACACACACACACACACACACACACACACACACACACACACACACACACACACACACACACACACACACACACACACACACGCATCATACATGCTATTGAGAAATTAGAAGAATTAGAGGACATGTCTGTAATTAAAAAGGGTACATATTTGAAATATGACAGTGAATGTTTGCGTTAAGAAATGTCCCACACATTTTTGGTTGATTCTGGGGCTACACATTCTGTGGTAAAAAAGGGTAGATTTGCCTGAATGCAAATTTAGTGATAGATTTATTCATGTGCTGGGTTTATGAAAAGGAGAAGTTTCTGTACCACTTCAGAGTGGAGATAACGGTGTTGACAGTAATCCATTTCCCACATCAGTAAAAAACAGTTATTTTATCATCTGTCTGCCCAATACATTTACTGGGCAGAGATCTGGTTCTCCGGTTCGGCTTGGACCTCATTTTTCCACAAATGAGGGTCTTAAAGTCCGACAGCCATCTCCTACGATGGTTCAAAAAGTGTCATTTGATGATAAAGAACTGGTGAATGTGTATCAATGGGCTGGTGACATATCCTGATTTTCAGGAGTTGTTGCGTTTGACTGGTCAACGTGGTTTTCCACCTGCTGTGTGGAAACTTCTCATTTTGCATTGTACTGCTAACGTGGTTGAAAGATCCGTGTAAATGCTATGATGAGAGTTTTACTGTTAGAATGTGTGAATGATGAGCTCATATTTAAAAATGTATTGGAATTCGCTGGGTAGCGCTATCTCTGTTAAGACTCACACACACACAAGACACAACCAGCTGTGTCAAATCCCAGGGGCGGTCCACACATTTCACTAGCCAGGGGGCCCCACTGATAGATGGAGGGATTTGGGTCCAATCGTTAAAGATTGGGAGTCAGTCACTGATTGGGCACCTACACACACAGAATATGTCATGTACTCTATGTCACGTGACGTGTATCAAAGGAAAATGTGCACGAACATAGCTGTTCTGCGCACATTGCTGTTGGTTGAGGATAAGGTAATTCTCATATCTCTGAGCTTCCTGCCGCGCTTTCAGATGTGCCATACTCACTCTGGGCAGCTCACAGATATGACGTAGGGTTAATGTCCACGTTCACGTACCGTACCCATTGAAACGTGAAGCTGTTGATGGCCAGTGTTTACCTCTCTGCTTAAACAAGGGGTCATTATTCCGTGTAACGATTCCAGTGTTTCCTGTCAAAAAGATCAGAGACAAACCTCCTGACGAGTGGAGATTTGTCCAGGATTTACGATGTAAATGCAGCTGTGCATGCACGCTCGTCCGGAATTCTTATCTGATTATTTCCCAAGTTCCAGCCTCTGCAACATATTTACTGCCATAGATGTCTCAAATGCATTTTTCAGTGTTCCGGTACACAAAGACAGTCAATTTTTGTTCACATTTGAATATAATGGTAAACCTTACACATTCACACGTTTGTGTTAAGACTAAATGTTAAAAAAGTCACTAAGCAACAGATGATGTCATTCTTGCGTATGTGTTCATAACACACGGCTGTCGTTATGCTTGCTGTGATGTTACCTTAGTCCGTTCTCTGCTTGTAATTATGCCGTTACAAGCTTCAAAGTTGTATTTATCATCTGAATTTGCCGAAACAAGTTTAATATTCTGAAAGCCAATACTTTGAAGATGTATAAGTGAGGTGTCTTGAGTAGTCAAAATTACCTACAAATCATTGTACACACGTGTACATATTATTCTATTTTTATGCAGCTCTGTGTGATTTTGTAGCTACAATTCAGACTAATACACTACCAGAAGTGGAATAAGTACTCAGATATTGTAGTGAAATTAGAAGTACTCAGATATTGTATTTGAGTAAAGGAATAAGTACTCAGATCTTGTACTTGAGTAAAAGTAGAAATACCAGAGTGTTACAGTAACAGTCCTGCATTCAAAATGTTCTTTAAGTAAAAGTAGAAAAGTATTATCAGAATATAGTGAAAGTAAAGACAGTAAAAGTAGTCGTTGTGCAGATTGGTCCATTTCAGAATAATATATGTGATATGTTTTATAATGATTGATCATGAAAGTGTTCTCAAAGCTGGTGAAGGTGCAGCTAGTTTGAATGGCTTTGTATTCTGCAGAGTAGCTTGTGGATTCACTCCAGGTGGAACTAAAGTCTGATTTAACACTTGATTATATTTCACATCATTCATCCACATCTGTGAAGTAACTAAAGGTATTAATACATGAAGTGAAGGAAAAGTACACCATGTACCTATGACTTATGTTCACTTCCAACCTAAAAGGACCTAAAAAATAGTAATCAATAATGTATTGGAAAGTTATTTGCTGATTGGTTTTTATATCGGCTCAGCCAGGTTATATGGGAGGCCCAGTCTATGTACACTCTAACAACAAATGCCTTGGCTTAACAAAGAAAATCAAGGCAATAGGTTGCATCGATGGTTATTGAGTTAAGACAACTTCTATTGAAATGTTGTTAAAGCAACAAAGTTATTTGGGTTAGGGGAGAAGGCTTTTCCTCTGCAATCAGAGGTGTTTTCAATTACCACTCACTTAATAATTGGTAGCATAAACACACGTTTTTAAGTTGATTACTCCAAAAGTTCCAACTTGTTTTACCGTATGATTTAAATCTAATCTTAAATTGTATGTACTTAATTACCACATGTTGAACATGAACACATGTTTTTAAGTTGACAACTATTTATAAATTAAGTTGCTCCAAATAATATTGTATCAATAGGGTTTTTCTCTTAGCTTTTTCATGTTTTTGCCTTTAAAGAAAGAAATTAATTGATTCCACAACAAAAATATTAGGCAATTCATTATTTTTTTTTTTTGTAACTACAGGTGTTTATTTCAACACATGATGTTTCAAAAGGAGAGACTTCATTTAGTTTGAATATTGCCTGAAGACGGTTGACGTAATTTCCATTGTGTGCACACCTACTGTAGACCGGACTTAAAGACAGACAGGTTTTTATTGTTTGGACTTAAAAGACGTTCCTCTGACCAACGCTGACCTCATTTTGTATGTTGATGGGTCTGCCTCTCGCGACCAAGGGGGCACTAATTTATTTGTTTGTTTTTTTCTATTGTGTTTTTTTTGTTTTTGTTTTTTTCTGTTGTTTCAGATTCTGCTGTACTCCGTTCTGGACCGCTTCCATGTCACCTCTCAGCACAGGCAACAGAGCTCATCGCACTAACTGAAGCCTGCACGGTTGCAGAAGGCAAAACCGTGACTATTTACACTGACTCACGATATGCTTTCGGGGTAGTACACGATTTTGGGGCTATTTGGAAGTGTAGACAATTTCTGAAATCTGATGGCAAACCAGTACTTAACCATGTACTGGTTGCAGGCTTACTAGACGCCATTCTGCTCCCATCTGAGGTTGCAGTCTGTAAATGTGCCGCACACGCAAGCAGTACAGACCCAGTTTCCCTAGGAAATGCGTCTGCTGACTCAGCCGCAAAGGCAGCTGCCCTGATTCCTCTCGCACCTCACGCACACTCATTTGTTAAAATCCCTGTCTCCTCCTTTACTGACAAAATGTCATCACTAACTTCCATGCAGCAGCTAGCTACGCCAGTTGAGAAAGCTCAATAGAAGGCTGCTGGGGCTGTTTTTTGGGTTGGCCCAAATTCCAATCCATGTCTTCCCAGACATTTTTTTTCCCTCATTTCGCTAAGTTGACACATGGGTGGGATCATGTGTCAAAAGGGGGGATGTTAGAGTCTATAAATCAGGAGTGGTTCACAAGGGGGTTCACAGTAACAGCTCAAAAGCACTGTGAAGCATGCTAATCTGCATCATGCAAAATTACAAACTAGCAAAATGCTGTGCAGACACAGGTCTGTCATGGACACAAGCTCTGCCCATTGTGCTGATGTACATGAGGATGCGGAAAAGAACACGGAGTCAACTCAGCCCATTTGAAATCCTATGCTAATCCAGATTGGACTCAAGGCTCCAGGATGTCCTCCTCCCTCCACAACTGTGTGTGAGGATGCTATGTTGTCATATTGTGTTAACCTATCATCCACTTTAGCGACTGCCACTGGTCCGCTTCACCGCCTTCAACCGGGCGACTTCGTGCTGGTCAAGGATTTCCGGAGAAAGAGCTGGAAATCCAATCGTTGGCAGGTCCCTACCAGGTGCTTCTCGTCACCCAGACAGCGGTCAAGGTCGCCGAGAGAGCTACATGGGTCCACGCCAGCCACTGCAAGGTCGTGGTCACAGGAAAGGAGAAACGATAGAAACAGATGACAACAAGTGACATGTCCAAGTCACCAACAGATGACAACAAGTGACATGTCCAAGTCACCAACAGATGACAACAAGTGACATGTCCAAGTCACCAACAGATGACAACAAGTGATGTGTCCGAGTCACCAACAGATGACAACAAGTGACATGTCCAAGTCACCAACAGATGACAACAAGTGACGTGTCCTAGTCACCACCAGCACCACACTTGCACTACATACACCAAAACACACTACACACAAGGTGTCACGAGCGAGTGCCAGCTGAGCGGTTCCATATGCTCTCTGGTTCCTCGTTTGTGTTATCAGTGTGCGAAGTCTGACGGTCCGTGTCACGAAATCGACCGAGAGAATACACTCACACACTCCATGGAACATTTCCCCCTCGTGATGAGGGCTCGCCTGGAGAGACGACAACGCAACCGTGAGCAATGTGAATGCTACTGGAGAGCCTGGACAATCATAGAATGGTTCCTCTGCATACTTGCCATGATAGTTGTGTTAGGACTAGTCCTATATTTTATGTATCCTTTTCAGCACACAGCATGTCAGCCAAAATCGAGGTATCTAAGAGGTACATGGGGAAAGCAGGGCGAACCACATTTATTTTATTTTGTTGTCTGTATGTATGTATCCGGCGCCGACCCGTGTGGCACATTTTACATAGACATCGCGCCCAAAACTCAGACCCGGAAAAGCGTAAGCAACCTTTGACGCCACTGTTGACATCCATAGGTACATATACATTTAATCTATACATAGGCGACCATAGCAACATTGATGTGGGTCAGACCAGTAATGGGATCACCGGTAACGTCTGGTGGCACACTCTGAGATCATTGTTGCAGGCCGCAGGACAAAATGGGTCATGTTATGCATGCACTCTTTTCCCCCAGGACTCATCAATGTCCGTGCCAGTTCGTCCGCGCTCTCTGACCCAGGTTGAACACCTCTGCGCGTTTATGGCTCTGACAAGGCCCATCAAGGGTGAAGACAGCGTAACCGAGTGGCGTTATGCTAGGCAGCTTCCCCCACCATGCAGCAATCGATCTGACTCCTCTTTGCCTGCATCCACGCTTGACACCACATACGCAAAGTACCAACCCGTCAGCCATGTGCACCCCAGTCATTTGAGAGGGATGAAACACAGCCTATGCATCCAGAGAGTTTACCACAAAACGTCTTTTACACCACCTTATCTTTTCCTAGGCACTACTACTGGTTGTACTCGTATCCTACGGAACACATGCAGTTACGGTGCTTACAAAATTTCGTATTGTCACATATCTGGTGCCCCTGAGAGAATCCTTTCTAACGTAGCATTCCCTGATGTTAAACATATTTCCCTCCAACTGGCGTGGCCCAGTGATGCTGGGTTTAGCGCGCCAGAAGATTACGTTTGGTTGTGCGGCAACAAGCTCTATCAAGTTCTGGCTCCCCTTTGGATAGGGACATGCACTTTAGTGGATTTGAATCCAGCAGTCACTGTACTCACGTCCTTAATGCACACGACACATCATTACCCAGAGTTCCAACACCCCGACCACCACAAGGTAAAAATAGATATGACGTCCGCTGGGGCTAAATTCATGGGTGGCCTGTTCCCATGGTGGGGTACAGTAAACAATGCCCATAAAATAGATACCTTACACGTCCGGCTAGAGAACCTCACTTAGGAGAGGACGCAAGGCTTCCAGGCTTTGACCCCATTCATAATAGCCTCTAGGAACATGCTCATGCAGCACCAATTCGCTCTTGACCTTTTGTTCGCCTCAAAGGGTGGCCTGTGTCATGTGATCGGTGACTCCTGTTGCACTTACATTCCCGACGCCACCAAGAACATCACTGACACCGTGCTGCATCTTAACAACCTGTTAGCTTTCGTTCAGTATACTACTATTCCATTACAAGACAATCCTTTGCGCCACAGTGAGATAGATCAGCTAGAATCAGAAGAGTCTGATTCCGATTTATCAATATAATCATGTGTGTATCTCCTCTTTTATGCTTACATTATATTGGAGTCTGTCCTCCACAAAAACAGCCAGTTTTCTATGATATATTTGTGATGTGTTTACTTAAACCAGCGATGGAGTGTATTCATTGATGTGTTATATCAGTCTATCCTATCATTTGTTTTTTCTATTGATCAAGTATGATCAAAAGGGGGGAATGTAGTGGAAAATTTTATTATTATCATCCTTATTATTATCCTTATTATATCTTTCATATGTTTAAACCAAATGCTTCTTATTTCCTCTTGTTGTGCTTTTACCATTATTATTCTATTATATTCTCTTATGAGTTTCCCAGTCTCTGCAAGGCCACAGCTGTTTCAGCAGACTGGGAGACTCATACACAGTCAGACACATCACGAACTTCCCTGCTCTGAGAACCGTTATGCTATCTACTCAAGGCCACTGGGTGTCTCATCAACAATCTGACTGTGTGAACCCAGATTGTTCTCTTTCCCACTCCTTTTCTATATAACCTTTGCTTTTCCATTGTTCTGCGCACTCTCGCGCAGACTATCTTATACTCTGTGCGACTTGTGACATTATTATATTATTATATCGTGTATTTGAAGCTTCAAATAAATAACCAAAAGACAGCTTTGCTTGATTCACCATTTATTTGTATTGTTCATTTGACTTGTACTCTCCAGCGCTGTGTTGGGTCCTAGATTTCCATAACAAAACAAGACGAAAGTCTTTCTCTGGTCTGCATCCCCTTGACAATTGTATTTTTTGAGCTGTACTGTACCCAATATACAAGCTGTTAATAAACTTTTCAATCAATCAATCAATATGTAATTACATTTCAAATACTGATTTGAGCCCCACCACTGTATGAGTTAGCCCTACCATAGATTACCCAACAAAAAAAAAATACTCAGGAGCTGATAAGTCAATTAATTGCTTATCATGACAGGCACACAATAAAACAGTGGAAACAAACATGTGTTTGACTTTCATTAGTGAATGAAACTGTGTGCCCTTTATAGTCTGAGTCCAATATTGTGCATTTATATATATATATTATATACATATCCTACATATATGCTAAGGTCCCGCTACTGACACGATAGCAGTCATTTCGTGCGCATGTGTGTAATTAAACCCATGATATCGAAATCTCAATCCAGCCAGGTACCCAGAGTTGGCAACCTTGCCCATGCCCCAAATAATATTTGTATTGCAGATCTACATGAATCACACAAACGACCTAGTTTGGATTCAAAAGGTGACAAGTTTGCATACCTGCTTGTCATCCATTTCATTACAGAGCTGGGAAAATGGTGTATTGATTAGATTCTGATCCGTGCAAGTCCTATTTTAACTGACTTTAGTTTCTAATATTAATGATAATTTGATTTCATCCCATAAGTAATTATTTAAATTAACTCAACATTTCACATGATGGATTAGTGTTTCACATTTCCCCACTAATTTCTTTTATGATTGAGCCACTGGTAAAGAGAGACATTGATGATCCTGTGTTCCGTTTGTTGTCTATGGCTTCGGACGGCTTCACTAAAAGTCACCCAGCTCTGCCCTACTACAGACAGGCTGTGTGCAGTCACAGAGATGCTATGGCTGCGCTACATGACATTAATGGTCTGGTCCGAGAATGGACACCATTTCCTGCTCCCAGAGAGAATGACATTCCTCAAACTGAACTCTACAAGCCGTTGATACTGTCTCACATGGGTCTGCTTCCCCCCACCGAGCCATGAACTGAAAGCTTGACGTCTGCTCTGAACACTTGGAAGCCTCCCTGTCACACCAGCTCCAAACCCTTGGGTCAGTCAGATGAGTCAAACGGCTTCACTTGGGCACAGGGGTCAGAAATATGATTCTCGTTACCACGGAGTGGTTGTTTGTTTTTTAAGGCTATCCATACTGCTATGCAGAGGATGCCTGCAGGTTGGCAAGCTGTGAAAAGCCCCTACCATTTTTAGTATAGGCCTGTTGTCAGGGGCCTGTTACTGTCTACTACATATATTCACATTATATAGACCATGAGGCTGCACGGAGCTTAGGCTAAAAATACAACCATTCTGTTCTGCTCTAAAGATTCAATTTATAGATTCTATATCAAAATAGTTTGTTCTTATTGTTTGCCAATGATAACGTCACCTTAAGTGGAGGAATGCAAACCTGTTTTCAAATGTAAGGTTTTGAATTTGTTTGACATTTCTCAGTAAAGACACCCTCAGACGCCCACTATCATTCATGCTATGCCTTCAGTGGTGACTCAGATGTTAAGGGGGTTGAAGCTGTTCCTCCCAAATCAGAGATGCTTTGTTTTTTTTCAACAAAGGTGTGCATTTCCTGCATACTATATGGTTCTCACAATTGTTTTTGTTAGTTGCGCACAGCTGATACTGAGTTTTCTCGAGTGATGGATTATGACCTCTACCATGCTTACATGGACTCGTATGTTTTATTTCCTATCTAACTGAAGTAAGAGACAATAGAGAGAGATGTGGAGGAGAGAATAGAAAGAGAGAATAGAGAGAGAGAATAGAGAGAGATGTGGAAGAGAGAATAGAGAGATGAGGATAAGAGAGGGATAGGAAAGAGAGAAGAGTTATTTGCAAGTTGCGTGCTGATACTGAGTTTTCTCGATGAATAGCTTATAGACGATACCATGTTTAAATAGACTCCTACGTTGTTATTACATATGTGACATATGTAAGAAAAGGGAGGGGAGAGTCAATTATATTTGAGTAATTGATCTCATATTGAAACATTCATTTCTCAAACCTATGTTTATGGAAGAGGAAATGTACTTCTGATAAACTAATCTTTTATCAAACGGTAAATGGTGAATTAATATAATATTTAGAATAATTGAGAACGGGTTATATCCACAGGGACTAGCTCACATTTAACTTAAAATAACATTTCTCTGCTTTGGACTGATGAGTATATGATTCTTGCAGGTTAAATGACTAACACAAACCTTACATGTATGCATGTGCATGTGTCAGGAAGGCTCCCAAATAATTCTGAGGGGCCTATCCTATTTTTGTAATTGAATGATAATGTGCTAATCCATTACCTTGAGTTGTCTGCACTCAGGAAAACATCTCTATCAAGTGTTAACCCAATCAGTAGGACAGCTCTGAAGGTCAAGGGTCAGAGAGAGAGGGTCACACCCTCTGGCTGCAGAGAGCACCCCCAACCACGGGCAAGGAGGCACGAGGTCTTTCGAGATGAGAGGATTCTAATCTTCAACTTTCTGATGGGATGGGATGCTTCTTCATCTTTCTGCTCGGGGGGGGGCCAAACAGACAACTCTGCAGGACGAGCGATGGCTTCAGAGGCTCCATGGTTCTTGGAAGGGCAGATTTCTTCCCAACCTCTCCCATCACGGGGGTGGCATCTGGATGTGCCACTTGGAATAGGCTCTGCTCTCAAGCAGACAGCAGAAGGAATGCAGGCAGATGAGCCTCTGGTTCACTGGGAGATCATAAAGTGCTCACCGAATGAGCCACAAAAGCAGAGCAATTGGGGGGTTTTGAAATATGGTGCTCTGGGGAAGAAGAGTTTTGAGCCAATCAGCACTCAGTGCTAATCTACAGTATCAGGATGCCTTCACACACCAGACATTCTGTGTCATAAAGAGAGGAGGAGAACGAGTCAGGAGGACATATTCTTCCAACTCTTGTACACAGATAACATTTGAATTGAATGACCATATGATTACAGATGTACAATTAATGATTGTTTTTATATTTCCGATGAACAGATATGTGTTACATAGTGGTGACAAATATATTTTGTCAGATCAGATTACACTTTCACACTAAACAAAATAAATTAATTGATATTTTCAGATTGATAATGTATTGAACAATAAGATATTTCTAATATTATAACAGACAATGTTACTATCCTTAATCATTACCAGGTAAAATGTACAACGAGGAAACCAGATTACCAGGTTCCCAAGCAAGGTGCTACTGCATGCTACATTTAGATAGAAAAACAAATGTTCTATCCACTCCACTTAAATACTCAGCAGGTGATGTAGATTTTTCAAAAAGACCTTAATCACTCCTTTTAAACGAACTAAAACTAATTCTGCAGCAAGTTTAATGTTAGACTACGCACATGAACACAATATTAGTAACTGTTTGCTGTGCCAAAATATGCCAGAATCTATGCATTCTCCCATGTTTAGCCCAATTCCTTTCACGAAAGCTGGTTTAGTTAGCTGGACATAGCATCCAGAATTAGCGAGGAGGCTGAGGATTGGTACAACTTTTCCCCACAGACTCTGAGCAATCTTAACAGTACGAGGGCCTAGTTTCTCTCATTGTTGATACAGTAAATACAATTACCTGCCTGACGGTTTCAAACGAATAGATGTTTTGACTTTTCTTTCCTCAGGTTGTTGAAATAAAATGCCTAACTTTTCCTTTTCAGATGTTAAACAAATGTATTTGAATAAAATGTATGTAGTAAAGTGCCTTACTCTTGAATAAGTGTATTGAAGTAAACGAAAAGTAATGCTAAAGATTGAGGACACTGTACCTTTACAGATTACAGATTGATCGATTCATCACTGTGCATTTATACCTTAACTGTGAATTTTAACTGGATCCCTTATGATTCTGATTTATACCTCAATTGGATTTCTTATAATCCTACATTCTAATTGTGTTTTAATAAGTAATTGCCTTGAAGTAAATCTTTAAAGATGTAAGCTGAATTTGAATTTGTGTTTGATGAATGAGATTAACTGAGTGATAAATGATAAAAGATCTTGCCTTTTAAACATATATTTTACTATTATATTTTTGTATTGCATATGTGTTATTATTGTGCTTTTTGACAAAAGAAATCAAACACTGAAGAAAGATGATTTTTCTATTGTGGTTGTCTGTATCAACCATTGTGATTGAATGTTTCAATCTTATTCTGCTTTTGATGTAATTAATGTAATGAGAAACACACACAACTCTGAGGACGTTTTATTTGATTTAAGTAGTGACTGAAATATTCTTAGACTAATGTTAATTGGTTATCAATAAATTGATAAAAGGGTGGATCTGTGAAGGAAATATTTAATGCGATCTGTGCATGGGAGACTGTTGGTATTTTCCCTATGTGTCCTGTTTGTAGTTTACACAGGGCACAGGTCAAAAGGTCCTGCCTCCCTGAGGGGAAGTGTGACCAAATGCACAGATGGTTGTTAATGGATCAGTCCTTGGTCTCAACATGTGTTTGTGATTATTGATCAGAAAGGGCCCGAACAGAGGCTCCTCCTTGATTATCTGTGTAGATTTGCGCTGTGTTTCTGTGTAATCTTCAGTGTTGGCTGGGGAATCACATGATGAAGTCGTGTGAGAACCCTGCCAATGCTCCCGGCCGTGGCTCTCAATAAACTCAGGTGTTTGATATAAAGCGGACTCCAGCTTCCAGTTCTTCCATCAACATTGCTGAGCAGAAGTTTCTCTCACAGTCGGTAATCAGCTTTATTGAAGACAATAGGCTGGTAGGAGACAAAACGGCAGATAGTAGGCAAAGGGCTGGTCGGGGACAGGCGAGGGTTTCAGGAGAAAGCAGGATGGGAGTCGCAGTTACAGAACGGGTCAGGAAGCAGGCGAGGCAGGCTGGTCAGGGACAGGCAGGGTCGAAACCGGGAGAGCAATCTGAAGGGTAATGCGGGAAAGACTGGCATGCTGCAAAGTACGATCTGGCACTGAGGTGAAAGTGAAGTGGGCCTAAATACTAATGGAGCTGATGGGTGCAACAGAGAGACAGGGTGTGACTACCAGGTGACTAAGGAATGTTAATGCAGAAAATAGGTGAGTGAGAAAGCAGACTGTGACAGAACCCCCCCCTTAATGGACGGCTCCTGACGTCTAAGAAAATTCTAGGAGAGAGAGAAAAAAAGAAAAGAAAAAAAAAAGAATTAAAGAAGAATCAACAAAAACCCTAGAGACACAGGGTGGAAGGTGGAGGTATGGGGAAAGGTTAGTACTCATCTGAGAATGCTCTCTCGGCCTCTCCCTCCTGGAAATCCTCGTCCTCGTCCTCCTCGACTGATGACGCTTCCCCCTCCCCCTCGACGAAGCCTCTGGTCTGTAGCGGACGAGTGCCCCCTGGCTTAACGCCTGGTTGAGCGTGGGTCCTAGAAGGCTGCTCCGGGTAACGCAGGTGGAAGTCTCGGATGAGTTGAGGGTTGAGGATATGACGAGCAGGAATCCACTGCCTTTCCTCGGGACCATAGCCCTCCCAGTCCACCAAATATTGAACCCCTCTTCCTCTGCGATGGGAACGGAGTAGACGACGAAGGGTGTAGGTAGGACCCCCATCGATCATCCTAGGGGGTGGTGGTGGAGGGGCGGCGGGAATCATAGGACTCTCCCAGACAGGTTTAATCCTAGAAACGTGGAAGGTGGGATGGATCTTCATGTTCCGGGGCAAACTCAGTCGAACTGCTGCAGGGTTAATGACCTTGACAATCTTGAAGGGTCCAATAAACCTGGGCGCTAACTTCTTAGACTCCACCCGAAGGGGAATGTTCTGAGTGGAAAGCCACACCCTCTGGCCTACCTGGTACACAGCTGCCTTGGTGCGTCGACGGTTCGCTGATGTGGCGTACCGGTTAGCAAACTGAAGCAGAGTTGTTTGAGCCTGCCTCCAAGTCCTCCGACAACGTCTGATGAAAGCCTGGACAGACGGACAGGTAACCTCCTTCTCCAATGCAGAGAACAATGGGGTTTGAAAACCGTATGCACACTGAAAAGGGGAAAGACCAGTACCGGAACTGATGAGGGTGTTGTGGGCATACTCCACCCACAGGAGTTGTTTTGACCAGGTTGTGGGATGATCGGAAGCCATGCAGCGGAGAGTGGTCTCCATCTCCTGGTTCTTCCGTTCGGTCTGGCCATTGGCCTGTGGGTGGAAACCGGAGGTGAGAGTCCGTGAATGCGAAAAACGTGGAGAAGAATAAGTTCTGCCGTCTCCTTAGCTGACGGGATCTTAGGCAGGGGTACGAAATGAGCCATCTTACTAAACCGATCTACCACCGTCAAGATGGCAGTATGTCCGTGGGACGGTGGTAGACCAGTCACAAAGTCCAATGAAATATGTGACCAAGGGCGACGTGGGACCGCTAATGGATGAAGGAGGCCAGCTGGCGCTTGGTGAGAAGGTTTGTGCCGATTGCACACAGGACAGGCGTTCACAAACTCCCGGGTGTCAGCCTCCAGCGTGGCCCACCAGAACCGTTGTAGGACCATCCCTCTGGTACGTTGAATTCCAGGGTGGCAGGAAAGTCTGGAGCTGTGAGCCCACTGAAGCACCTCAGCCCTCAAAACCTGAGGCACAAACAAACGGTTGAGAGGACAAGAACTAGGAATGGGTTGGTCCACTAAAGCGGTCTTAACCCTCTCCTCAATCTCCCAAGCGAGGACGTCGATCACCCGAGGAGCAGGAAGAATAGTGTCCGGAATACCCCAGGTGTCTCCCCCCCTCCCGAACTGCCGGGACAAAGCGTCGGCCTTCACGTTGCGGGAGCCCGGGTGGTAGGAGAGGAAAAAATTAAACCGGGTCAAAAATAACGACCACCTGGCTTGCCGGGAATTCAGTCTTTGTGCCGACCTGATGTATTCCAGGTTCTTATGGTCGGTCCAAACCTGAAATGGTTGTTCTGTCCCCTCAAGCCAGTGTCGCCACTCCTCCAACGCCAACTTGACTGCTAGAAGCTCCCGATTCTCCACGTCATAGTTCCTCTCCTCGAAAAGAAAGCACAGGGGTGGAGCTTCTGGTTCTCACCAGAACGTTGCAACAGGATGGCCCCCACCCCTACGCCAGAAGCATCCACCTCCACCACCAACTGACCAGCGGGATCTGGTACTTGCAGGATAGGAGCCGATGTAAACCGGCCCGTGAGGTCCTGAAAAGCCTCCTCGGCTGCAGGGGACCATTGGAACGTCACCTTGGACGAGGTCAGGGCGGTGAGCCACGGTGCTGTAGCCACGGATGAACCGTCTGTAAAAGTTGGCGAATCCCAGGAAACGCTGCAGCTCCTTCCGGGAATCAGGGACCCGCCACGAGGTAACTGCTGAAACCTTAGAAGGATCCATCTCCACACTTCCTTGACCCACGATGTAGCCAAGAAAGGTGACCGAAGAAGTGTGAAACTCGCACTTCTCCGTCTTGACGAACAGCGAGTTCTCCAGAAGTCTCTGGAGGACTGTCTGGACATGATGGACGTGTTCTTTGAGGTTCTTTGAAAAAATCAAAATGTCGTCCAGATAAACAAAAACATAACGATCCAACATGTCCCGGAGTACGTCGTTCACCAACGCTTGGAAAACTGCAGGGGCGTTGGTAAGTCCAAATGGCATCACCAGGTACTCGTAATGTCCCGGAGGTGTTGAAGGCGGTCTTCCATTCGTCTCCCTCACGGATTCGTACCAGGTGATAAGCGTTTCGTAGATCCAGCTTAGTGAAGATTGTAGCCCCCTGTAGTAACTCGAATGCTGACGAGATGAGTGGCAAGGGATAACGATTCTTCACCGTGACGTCGTTCAGGCCCCGATAGTCAATGCATGGTCTCAGGGTCTTGTCCTTCTTCGCCACAAAAGAAAAAACCCGTTCCTGATGTGGAAGGACGAATAATTCCAGCAGCCAGAGAGTCATTGACGTAAGTCTCCATGGACTTCCTCTCCGGTGCCGAAAGCGAGTACAACCGGACCCTGGGTGGGACTGCGCCTGGATGTAGCTCAATGGCGCAGTCATAGGGCCGATGAGGTGGGAGAGATGTCGCCTTAGCCTTGCTAAAAACCTCCTTAAAGTCCAAATATTCTGCCGGAACCCCTGTGACATCCGGAACCAGGTTCATATCCACAGATAGTTGAGGTGCGGAAGCCTGCTTGAGGCAAACCTGATGACAGGAGGAACTCCAACCTAGGATGGACCCAGTTGCTCAGTCAATGTTCGGGTTGTGGCGGCGGAGCCACGGATAACCCAAAATCAGAGGGATTTGGGGGGACCGTAGTATGAAACTGGATTGTCTCATGGTGGTTCCCCGACATGAGCATATGGACCGGTGTCGTCTGGTGTGTCACCGTTCCCAGCAGGTGACCATCCAAAGCATTAGCCGGTACCGGCTGGAGCAGCCGAACCTGTTGGATGCCCAGTTGTAGTGCGAGCTCCTCGTCAATGATGCTAACATCTGATCCGGAGTCGATAAAAACAGCCAGAGCCTGAGATTTGCCTGTCAGGAGGAGTCGAGCATGGCACAAGGGTCTTAGATTGGGGATCAGCTCAGAGGTTTGGCCCACCAGTATACTCCCCATTACTGATGAGCTCTGCCTTTTACCGGACAACGGGAAACCATATGTCCAGCCTGACCACAGTAAAGGCAAAGATTCCCTATTCGACGTAATTCCCTCTCTTCAGAGGTAAGACTGGTACGACCCACTTGCATGGGCTCGACCTCCCCGTACCGTGAGTCAGAGTAGGAATGGGAATTCTCCGCCGAAACCGGAAGTCGAAATCTCCCGGAAACCGGAAGTTGTTGTCTGTTTCTCTCCTCTCCGGGTCTGGATTCATCTGTCAATCCGAGAGGTGAGCTCAATCAACCCATCCAAGGAAGCAGGGAGATCATAGGAAACCAGCTCATCTCTCATATAATCCGCTAATCCTCTCAGATATGCGTCACACTGCGCCGGCTCGTTCCAGCTGCTGCAGCGGCTGCTGGTGCGGAAGTCAATAGCGTAATCCACCACCGTGCCGGAACCCTGGCTCAAACTCAGCAGACCTCCGGCAGCGTCGGGACCCAGACGAACGGAAACGAACACCTTCCGCATCTCCGCGGAAAATGCAGCAAAAGAGGCGCAGGCTGGAGTCTGCTGCTCCCACTCTGCAGTTCCCCATAAACGGGCTCTCCCCGTCAGATGATTAACGGTGAAAGCTACACGAGCCGCCTCGGAGGCGAAGGTGTGGGGCTGCAGTGAAAACAATATGGAACAGTTTGTGAGAAAAGGACTGCATCCCTCCGGCTCACCAGCGTAGCGTTCCGGCGTTCCCACACGAGGCTCCGGAGCGTATCCCGTCGGGCCAGGGGCTGGAGCGAGCATCGGAGTTGCGGGCGGAGGGACGGTAGCAGCCATGGTAGCAGCTAGCTGTTGTACGGTGGCGGCCATCTGTTGCATCTGGGAGGTAAGGTAAGCCAGCGTTTGTCCCTGGATTGAGGTTGCCTGGTGGGTCTCGGTAGCTAAGGTAGCTATCGTGACCTCCTGGCATCCTCAACCCTCTCAAAGCGGTCTCTAGGAGACCCGGTGTTTGCTTGGTCCATTTCTGGCCAGATCGTTCTGTCACAAACGAGCTGAGGACCAACATGCAGAACACGGGAAACCAGGGATAGTCGGTAACCAGCTTTATTGAAGGCAATAGGCTGGTAGGAGACAAAACGGCAGATAGTAGGCAAAGGGCTGGTCGGGGACAGGCGAGGGTTCCAGGAGAAAGCAGGACGGGAGTCGCAGGTACAGAACGGGTCAGGGAGCAGGCGAGGCAGGCTGGTCAGGGACAGACCGGGTCAGGGAGCAGGCGAGGCAGGCTGGTCAGGGACAGGCAGGGTCGAAACCGGGAGAGCAATCTGAAGGGTAATGCGGGAAAGACTGGCATGCTGCAAAGTACGATCTGGCACTGGGGTGAAAGTGAAGTGGGCCTAAATACTAATGGAGCTGATGGGTGTAACAGAGTGAGAGAGAGACAGGGTGTGACTACCAGGTGACTAAGGAATGTTAATGCAGAAAATAGGTGAGTGAGAAAGCAGACTGTGACAGAACACGAATCAATAGATTAAAAATCGTGTTGGTGAACACGAAATGCCATAAGACTGGGTTGAGCTCTCAGATGATGCAACACAGTCTCACGGCATTTCGTGTTATAGTCACGAAATGAATCTATTGATTCGTGTTCACCAACACGATTTCGCCATTTTCTTCGTGTCACACAGAACGATTTTAAAAGCAATGTAAATAATGAAAAAATAGAAGGAAAAACAGATTTAAAAAAAATACAGATTTCAGTATTCTGACACAGAATGATTTTAGAAGCAATGTATTTCCATTGGTAGTATGTTTCGTCCCTGCACTAAATAATAACAAATTAGAAGGAAAAAAGATGACAAAAATACAGATTTCAGTATTCTGAGGCTCTGAGCCCCATTTCTTTTCCTCGCGGACAGCAAAAAAACTCCGACATTATACAATTTCAAATAAAAGGGACAGGGTTAGGCTTAGGGTAAGATATTGAGAAAGAAAATATTTGTATGAACCACACAGCTTCTGGTATTCCAAGACCTGACAGGAACATACTACCAATATAAATACATTGCTTTTAAAATCGTTCTGTGTGACACGAAAAAAAAATGCGAAAATAGTGTTGGTGAACACAAATCAATAGATTAAATTAATTTCGTGACTATAACCCCCCCAGAAGGAGGACTCGTCGGCGAGCGTCTGGTGGCCGGGCTTGACACGGAGCCCGGCCGGGCCCAGCCCGAAAAGGCAACGTGGGCAACACCTCCGCTTCTCCGTCCCGCGGGCCCACCACCTACGGGAAACAGCGATGGGGTCGGGTGCGCTGCCAGAAGGGTAGCAGTGAAAGCAGAGGGTCTCGACGGACCAGACCCGGGCGACAGAAGCTGGCTTTGGGGACGTGGAACGTCACCTCTCTGGGGGGGAAGGAGCCGGAGCTTGTGCGGGAGGTGGAGCGTTACCAGTTGGATCTGGTTGGGCTCACCTCTACGCACAGCGTCGGCTCTGGAACCTTACTTCTGGATAGGGGTTGGACTCTATTCTTCTCCGGAGTTGCTCAAGGTGTGAGGCGCCGGGCGGGTGTGGGGATACTCACAAGTCCCCGGTTGGGTGCTTCGTTGTTGGAGTTTACCCCAGTGGACGAGAGGGTCGCCTCCCTACGCCTGCCGGTTATGGGGGGGAAAACTCTGACTGTTGTGTGTGCTTATGCACCCAACAGCAGTTCAGAGTATACGGCCTTCTTGGAGACCCTGGAAAGAGTCCTGTATGGGGCTCCTGAAGGGGACTCTTTAATCTTGCTGGGAGACTTCAACGCACATGTGGGCAATGATGGAGACACTTGGAGGGGCGTGATTGGGAGGAACGGCCCCCCTGATCTGAACCGGAGTGGTGGTTTGTTACTGGACTTCTGTGCTAGTCATGGATTGGCCATAACAAACACCATGTTCGAACATAAGGATGCTCATAAGTGTACGTGGTACCAGAGCACCCTAGGCAGAAGGTCCATGATCGATTTCGTTATCGTATCATCGGACCTGAGACCGTATGTTTTGGACACTCGGGTAAAGAGAGGGGCGGAGTTGTCAACTGATCACCATCTGGTGGTGAGTTGGGTCGAGTGGCGGGGGAAGCCTCTGGATAGACCTGGTAAGCCCAAACGTGTAGTTCGGGTGAACTGGATAAATAAAATACCCACTATTAACGGTGTGTGTGTCTGCCCAAGGACAATTTAAGGTAAAACCTAATAGAGGTGTCATACATAATAACCTAATAAAAGTAAATGTAACAACTACTACAGTGCAACAAAACAGGAATATTAAATGTGGTCTCTTAAACATAAGATCTCTAGCATCTAAAGCAATATTGGTAAATTATTTAATATCAGATTATAATATTGATAAATGCTGTCTCACTGAAACTTGGTTGAGACATGAAGAATATGTCAGCATAAATGAGGCCACTCCACCCAGCCATATCAACAAATTTGCCCGAGGCACGGGCCGAGGAGGTGGAGTTGCAGTAATCTTTGACTCAAGTTTACTTATCAATACTAAACCAAAATTAAATGATACCTCCTTTGAAAGCCTCGTTTTTAGTCTTACGCATCCGACCTGGAAAACTTTGCAGCCAATCTTATTTGTTACAGTGTACCAGGTCCTTATTCAGAATTCTTATCAGAATTCTCTGAGTTTTTATCAACTTTGGTTCTTAAAACAGATAAAGTAATTATCGTAGGTGACTTTAATATTCATGTTGACGATGATAAAAATAGCCTTACGGCCCGTCCACACTACAGCTTCAAAAAATGCTTGGAGCTGGGCGTGTGGGAAGCTCGACCAACAACCATTCACATGAATCTCCCGCCCCTGACACACAAGCAGCGGTTTGATTAGCTAGAGCTTGTACTGGCATATGATTTGATTGGCTGACGCTTCCACCGAAAGCTTCAGAAGCTTCAAAAGTTGAAAATTGCTCAACTTTTGCAGCCTGAAACGCCAGGAAAGCTCCGCTCTGCTTCCCACAATGCAGTTGGGCGAAAAGTGTGAATGGGCAGACGCATTGGAAACCGTTTTTGAAGCTGTCGAAGCTGTAGTGTGGACGGGCCGTTACTGTTGCATTTAACTCTATATTAGATTATGTTGGTTTCTGTCAGAGTGTAAATAAACCAACCCACTGCTATAATCACACTCTCGACCTTGTTCTGACTTATGGTATTGAAATTGAGAAACTATTAGTCGAACCGCATAATCTTGCTTTATCCGACCATTTCTTAGTAACTTTTGAAGTACTGTTACTAGACTACAAAGCATTAGTCAAAAGCTATTGCAGCAGAAACCTATCTGTTAGTGCTATAGCCAAATTTAAGGAAGAGATTCCACCAATTCTTAACTCGATAGCATGTCTGCATGTAGGGGAGGAAACTTATACAAAATGTACACCACCCCAAATTGATCATGTTGTTGATAGTGTTACAGATGCGCTGCGAATAAAATTAGACTCTGTTGCTCCTTTGAAAAAGAAGAAAATAAAACAACTTAGATTAGCTCCATGGCATAATGCCGAAACCCGCAAAATAAAGCAAAAGTTGAGACGAAGTGAAAGGATATGGCGTTCCACTAAACTTGAAGAATCTCGTTTAATTTGGCATATTACTCTCAATGAATATAAGAAAGCACTGCGTAAAGCGAGAGCAGCTTACTACTCTTCATTAAAGGAATGGTCTACTCATTAGATAATTAATCAAAACTTCAGTATTTAGTGAAACGTTATGTTTAAACCATACCCTGAAGAAATCAGCGATATTCCCCGGTAAATAATGATTTTATAGCTCTTTTTTATCAAGACCTGTATATTCCGTCTGGCCGCCGCCATGTTTGCCATTTTCAGTAGTCACGTGATGGTCGTGACGTCATCCATGCGTTCACTTTGTCAACACACGGAAACATGGTGGAGTATTTCAGTTCGGACTTGTCAGCAGAGGAACAAGTTTTGACCAATGTGAAGAGATTGGATGGGGGAATTCAGCCATACATATCAGTATGACAATACGACACCCTCTGTCCTAAGACCCTCACATCGTACAAGGAAAAACTTCCGGAGAAAACCCACAGTTTAAAGGGAACATGGGAGAAACCTCAGGGAGAGCAACAGAGGAGGGATCCCTCTCCCAGGACGGACAGACGTGCAATAGATGCCGTGTATAAATTGAAAAGATAATACATTTGCAACATAGGTAGTCCAAATGTTTGGAAATGCATGTGTGTATAATGGGAAGATGATATAAGATACTATATGTATGCATGTAGTACCACCCTTGCTAGCGATTCCCTCTCTAGTTTAGCATACTCAGCTTCGTTGTCCCTGGCCATAGAATCACGATTTTATGGGGCCGGAAAAACTGGGGGGAAATACACACTAGCCGGTACTACACTATATGGAAAGGCCACCAAAAACTGTCCTGGCCTGGACGTTAAAACGGGGCTAGCCGCTGCAATGGAAATGCGCTATAACATACCTTATTCTTACTCCGAGCACTACTTCTGCTCCTCCGTCGCTTCACACTTGCAGAGGGCGATTTCTCTACTGGCCGAACTGGTGTCCTGGTCGGTGATGACACCAGAAAGACCGATGGTACTGCATCTCCATTGAGTAATGGTTGTTCTTTAAATCCCATGTTATGTTTGATCATACTCTCAGAGTAGTCGTCCGGAAATGTGAAATGTTCGCTGCATACATGAGCCTGTAAATCTCTCGGTTCGGGCCGGCCACATTTCGCTAGCCACTGCCTCCGAATGTACTTCTTATGCTTACCTTTTGGCAACAGATGGAACCGAGCATTCCGTGGATTGTTCCTATCCGAATTATGGCAATATTTCGCGATACAGTGAGGCATATTTGAAGAGAGAAACTACAGTAAATAACATGGAGATCAACGTGTCTTCGAAAACCAAACGCATGGATTACGTCACGTCCGGGAAATGGCGGCGCCCACAGTGTTGATGTTATTTCGGTATATAATCAGTTTAAAATCACTGATAATGTCATCGGATTAAAAAAAAAAAGAGAGAGACTGGCAGAGACTGGTCTGTTTTATCGGATGATAATTTTTAAAAACTGAGTGTCATGAGCATACCATTCCTTTAATAGATGACAATAAGAATAATGCAAGATTTATTTTCAGCACTGTAGCCAGGCTGACAGAGAGCCACAGCTCGATTGAGCCTTCTATTCCCATAGCACTCGGTAGTAATGATTTTATGTGCTTTTTTAACGATAAAATTGTTACTCTTAGAAACAAAATTAATGACCTCTTGCCTTTGACCAGTATAGTGTTATCAACAGCTCCCGGAAACGTAAGTTCTAATATTACACTAGATAGTAAACTAGAATGCTTTTCAGCCATTAACCTTGAACAATTAAAATCAATGATTCTCTCTTCTAAACCATCAACGTGTATCTTAGACCCAATTCCAACTAAGCTGTTGAAGGAAGTTTTTCCATTAATTAGCACTTCTTTATTAAATATTATGAATATTTCTTTATTATCAGGCTATGTTCCACAATCATTCAAAGTAGCAGTGATAAAACCGCTTCTTAAAAAGCACAACCTCGATCCAGAGGTTTTAGCCAACTATAGAGCTATTTCTAATCTTCCGTTCCTCTCAAAAACTCTTGAGAAAGCGGTCGCAAAACAGTTGTGTGATTACTTAAAAAACAATGATTTATTTGAAGATTTTCAGTCTGGCTTTAGAACACATCATAGCACAGAGACAGCTCTGGTTAAAGTCACAAATGACATTCTAATAGCCTCAGACAAGGGACTTGTCTCTATTCTTGTTTTGCTCGATCTCAGTGCTGCATTTGATACTATCGACCATGATATCCTATTGCAAAGACTAGAGCACTTAGTTGGCATACAGGGAACTGCTTTAGGCTGGTTTAGGTCCTATCTATCTGAATGCTCTCAGTTTGTACGTGTTAACGATGAATCTTCCACGCAAACCAAAGTTAGCCATGGAGTGCCACAGGGCTCAGTGCTCGGACCTATTTTGTTCACATTATATATGCTTCCGTTAGGCAATATTATAAGGAATCATTCTGTAAACTTTCATTGTTATGCGGATGATACTCAACTATATTTATCAATCAAGCCTGATGAAATTAATCATCTAAATAAAATTCAAGACTGCCTTAAGGACTTAAAAACGTGGATGACCTTAAATGTTTTGATGTTAAACACGACCAGAACTGAAGTTATTGTACTTGGCCCGAAGAATCTACGAAACAAATTATCTAAAGATATACTAACTATGGATGGCATTAATTTGGCCTCCAGTGAGACTGTAAGGAATCTTGGTGTTATATTTGATCAGGATTTATCCTTTAACGCCCACATAAAATCAATTTCAAGGACCGCCTACTTCCATCTACGTAACATTGCAAAAATCAGGCATATCTTGCCTCAAAACGATGCAGAGAAACTAGTCCATGCATTTGTTACTTCTAGACTGGATTATTGTAACTCTTTATTATCAGGGAGTACCAAGAAGTCAGTCAAGTCGCTTCAGCTGATTCAAAATGCTGCAGCTCGTGTACTAACCAGAGTTAGGAAAAGGGACCACATTACTCCTGTTCTGGCTGCCTTACACTGGCTCCCTATAGAACACAGGATAGAATTTAAAATTATTCTTCTCGCCTACAAAGCCCTTAAAGGGGAGGCGCCATCTTACCTTAAATAACTCATTATACCCTACTGTCCTACTAGGGCATTGCGTTCCAAGAATGCAGGGTTGTTGGTTGTTCCTAGAGTCTCTAAAAGTACAATGGGATCCAGAGCCTTTTCTTATCAAGCTCCACATTTGTGGAATCAGCTTCCAGTTTGTGTTCGCGTGGCAGACACCCTATCCGTTTTTAAGAGTGCGCTTAAGACCTTCCTTTTTGATAAAGCTTATAGTTAGGGCTGATTAGATTCAGCCCCTAGTTTTGCTGATATAGGCTTAGTTTGTCGGGGGACATCTTACTTCTTCCTTCTCTCGGTCTATACCTGTGTACTCTCATGCTCCGATTAACCCAGCTTCCCCAAATGTCTTTCTTTTTGGTGTCTATATACGCCGGGATCCGGAGTCATGGATGATCCTGCGGTCCTGTGTCCTGGATCACGAGTCGTGGCTGTGGTCCTGGATCATAGGTCCTGGATGGATATCCTCGTGGATTCATCTTCCTATTATACACACATGCATTTCCAAACATTTAGACTACCTATGTTGCAAATGTATTATCTTTTCAATTTACACACGGCATCTATTGCACGTCTGTCCGTCCTGGGAGAGGGATCCCTCCTCTGTTGCTCTCCCTGAGGTTTCTCCCATTTTTCCCTGTGGGTTTTCTCCGGAAGTTTTTCCTTGTACGATGTGAGGGTCTAAGGACAGAGGGTGTCGTATTGTCATACTGATATTCTGTACACACTGTGAAGACCACTGAGACAAATGTAACATTTGTGATATTGGGCTTGATTGATTGATTGACTGGGAACGTCTGGAGGAGGCCCAAGTTCAGGAGGCCTTCAAGTCACACCTCCGGCGGAGCTTTTCGGGTATTCCTGTGGAGGTTGGGGACATTGAACCAGAGTGGTCGGTGTTCAAAGCCTCTATTTGTTAAGATCTCAGGCACTTAGTATGTTGGACCCAATTGCAGACAGGGAGACAGAGGTAAAGTATTGTAAGATACTTTATTTTTCCATGACTGGCTAAAATGAACAAAAAAGGTAACCACCAAAACTCTAGTCGAGATGACAAAAAACAGAGAACAAAAAATGAATGCGCTCACGCAGTGAGGAATCAAAAACTTTTCATGAGTACCAGGAGCATAGACCTTACCATGACAATAGACAAGACAAACTGACACTGAACACTCGGAGACAGAGGAATTTAAACACAGGGTAACTAGACACAGGTGGGAACAATCAGGGGCGGGGCTGACACTGATGAGCACAGGAGACACACAAGGAGTGACAGGTGAAAACACTCAGGAACTTAGACACACCAGGGAAACTAACGACAGACATGAAAACACAGGGAAAAGAGACCAGACAATATACAGGGAGGAAAACATGACAAGGAGAACGGAAAAACACCCACACCTAGACATAGAAACGTGACATGACATAATAATCCTGACACTATTGCCGAAGCCGCGGTGGGGAGCTGTGGTCTCAAGGTCCTAGGTGCCTCAAGGGGCGGTAACCCTCGAACCTGAAGAAGGAGGCCTTCAGGGATTTGTTATCCCGGTGGACTCCCGAGGCAGGAGCAAGGTACCGACAGGCCCGAAGGGCAGCAGCCTCATCCGTGGCCGAGGCAAAGCAGCGGGTGTGGGAGAAGTTCGGAGAACACATGGAGAAGGACTTTCGGGCGGCACCAAAGTTGTTCTGGAAAACTGTCCGACACCTCAGGAGGGGGAAGCAGGGAACCATCCAAGTTGTGTACAGTAAGGATGGGACGTTGTTGACCTCAACTGATGGAGTGTTAGGGCGTTGGAAGGAACACTTTGAGGAACTCCTGAACCCGACAACTCCGCCCTCTATGTTAGAGGCAGAGCTGGAGTATGACGGGGGATCGACACCAATCTCCCGGGGGGAGGTCACTGAGGTCGTCAAACAACTCCACAGTGGCAAAGCCCCGGGGGTGGATGAGATCCTCCCAGAAATGCTGAAGGCTCTGGGTGTTGAGGGACTGTCATGGTTGACACGTCTCATCAACATTGCATGGAAGTCGGAAAAAGTACCGAAGGAGTGGCAGACCGGGGTGGTGGTTCCCCTTTTTAAAAAGGGGGATCAGAGGGTGTGTGCCAATTACAGAGGCATCACACTACTCAGCCTCCCCGGGAAAGTTTACTCTAAGGTACTCGAAAGGTGGGTCAGGTCGATTGAGGAGGAACCATGCGGATTCCGTCCTGGTCGTGGAACGACGGATCAGCTTTTTACTCTCGCAAGGATCCTGGAGGGGGCTTGGGAGTACACTTATCCGGTCTACATGTGTTTTGTAGACTTGGAGAAGGCGTATGACCGAGTTCCCAGGGAGTTACTGTGGGAGGTGCTGCGGGAGTATGGGGTGAGGGGGTCTCTACTCAGGGCCATCCAATCTCTGTACTCCCAAAGCGAGAGCTGTGTCCGGGTCCTCGGCAGTAAGTCGGACCCATTTCTGGTGAGGGTTGGCCTCCGCCAGGGCTGCGCTTTGTCACCAATCCTGTTTGTAATATACATGGATCGGATTTCGAGGCGTAGTCATGGGGGAGGGGGTCTGCAGTTTGGTGGACTAAGGATTGCACCACTGCTTTTTGCAGATGATGTGGTTCTGATGGCTTCATCGGTCTGCGACCTTCAGTTCGCAACCGAGTGTGAAGCGGCTGGGATGAGGATCAGCACCTCCAAATCTGAGGCCATGGTTCTCAGCAGGAAACCGATGGACTGTCCACTCCAAGTAGGGAATGAGTCCTTACCCCAAGTGAAGGAGTTCAAGTATCTCGGGGTCTTGTTCTCGAGTGAGGGAACAATGGAGCGTGAGATAGGCCGGAGAATCGGAGCAGCGGGAGCGGTACTGCAGTCGCTTTACCGCACCGTTGTGACGAAAAGGGAGCTGAGCCAGAAGGCAAAGCTCTCTGTCTACCGGGCCATTTTCGTTCCTACCCTCACCTATGGTCATGAAGGATGGGTCATGACCGAAAGAACGAGATCGCGGATACAAGCGGCCGAGATGGGTTTTCTCCGCAGGGTGGCTGGTGTCTCCCTTAGGGATAAGGTGAGAAGTTCGGTCATCCGGGAGGGACTCGGAGTTGAGCCGCTCCTCCTTCGCGTCGAAAGGAGCCAGTTGAGGTGGTTCGGGCACCTAGTTAGGATGCCTCCTGGGCGCCTCCCTAGGGAGGTGTTCCAGGCACGTCTAGCTGGGAAGAGACCAAGGGGTAGACCTAGGACCAGGTGGAGGGATTATATCTCTTCGCTGGCCTGGGAGCGCCTTGGGATCCCCCAGTCAGAGCTGGTTGATGTCGCCAGGGAAAAGAAAGTTTGGGTCTCTCTGCTGGAACTGCTACCCCCGCGACCCGACCACGGATAAGCGGGAGAAGATGGATGGATGGACTATAACACAAAATGCCGTGAGACTCGGTTGGATGATGAGAGAGATGAGGCTTTCACTCCTGGGATAGAAGAGGGTGAAGAGGAAGGGGGAAAAGTTGCAGAAGGCTCCATGAGCGCACAGATACAGACATAGAGACAGATAGGGACGAGCTGGAAATACATGCACGTAGGAGCACATATGTTTTTGCGACTACCCAGTCTTCCCACTCACAGGAAAGTCAGTGAAACAGTGCAAAAATCGAATGAGTAGTTTTAATAACTTCCGATGTGAACAATGCCAAAACAATAAACTAAATATAATAAAACAATGGACAATTAAACACACCCAGATCTTTAGATATAAAACATGGTGTTGGGAGAGGAAGAGGTGGATGAGGGCAGAGTGACTGACAGACTGCAGTTTAAATAGCAGCGATGTCATCAGGTGGACCAATCAGGAAGCACCTGCTCACACACACACACACAAACATATATACACACACACTAAGGTGAGCAGAGAGATCTCAGAGAAAGATAAGTTCTTCCTCACATTTTAAATGGACTGCATTGACAGAGTGCTTTTTTCTAGTCTTTTACAAATGTAACTGTAATTTGATGACGTCTTTTTTATACAACTGTAAGGGAATACAGTTGTTTTGTTGTATCACAATCAAGTAATCCCGTTAGATGTAATACGTTTCTCCCCTATCCTGTTCCAGATTCATTTACCAACTACAGCTACAGGGCCGCTAAGGTTTACCATCTTCAATAGATTTATCCTCAGAACACCATTTATTCAACATACAACATCATCCCTTTATCCGTTTAAATATCTTTTATTTTAGCTACAACAAGGTCAAATGTGAGCTCATGTTGGATCACAGGTCAAAGGTCGCTCCAGCTCACCTCCGTCCAATCAGCAGATGTTCAGAGTGGTTCAGGAGATGATTTAAAGAGTTGATATCTTCATCAGATCTGCTTCTCCCACATCTGCTTCCTGTTTTCTCCCCTAACTCGATTTCTGATGTTAGCTGCTGTTCAGCCGGCGGCCGACCAGCAGCTTCCTCTCCAGAACCCCTCAGGGAGATCAGAGCTGAAACATGAAAGCGCCATCCACTGCCACCAGAGGTGTTTCCTTACAGTTCAATGATTCAACAAACCCACATACTGGTTATGCTGTTTTACTGACTGATTGGTTGGGATGTAAATAAAACTGAACGTTTCCCCCTTTTCCCCACAAATCCTGCCATCACCTCTGACTCTTCAGACAGGAAACTGTGTTAGAGGACTTTAAGGATGCATTAAAGCAACCGTATGTCACGTTTCCCTTAAAAACTTTTGCATTTGGATGCTAGACGGACTTGTGAGAGGGAGAAAGGTTTCTGTCAGACAGCTCTTGTAATGTAATACAACCTAACTTTGGGTTTTCCAACGTTCTGAATCAAATTGCAAATGCCTTCACTTCTCTTTTCTTGCACTTAGTCGTTCGAGAGGAGGATGTAGGAAAAGAAACAAGGATGTACAAACCAAGACATGATAACAGCCAATATAGGGTCGATCTCAAGTTACTTATTTTTCATTTCCTCGCTTCTCGGTCTCACCGGAAGTTGAATTTTCGGTGCCATCTTGAGGAGGGTCCCATGGCGCTTATTTGTGCCGGAGGACCGAAGAGCGATAACTGAGGAACCACCTGACCATCCTTCAGTGGTGTCGTACAGTGTGTAGGTGTGTGTGTTGTACAGTGTGGAGGTGTGTGTGTGGTAGTGTGTAGGTGTGTGTGTGTGTGTGTGTGTGTGTGTGTGTGTGTGTGTGTGTGTGTGTGTGTGTGTGTGTGTGTGTGTGTGTGTGTGTGTGTGTGTGTGTGTGTGTGTGTGTGTGTGTGTGGTACAGTGTGTAGGTGCGTGTGGTACAGTGTGTAGGTGCGTGTGGTACAGTGTGTAGGTGTGTGTGTGGTACAGTGTGTAGGTGCGTGTGGTACAGTGTGTAGGTGCGTGTGGTACAGTGTGGTAGTGTAGGTGTGTGTGTGGTACAGTGTGTAGGTGTGTGTGGTAGTGTGTGTAGGTGTGTGTGGTACAGTGTGTACGTGTAGATGTGTGTGTGGTAGTGTGTAGGTGTGTGTGGTACAGTGTGTAGGTGCGTGTGGTACAGTGTGTGTGTGTGTGTGTGTGTGTGTGTGTGTGTGTGTGTGTGTGTGTGTGTGTGTGTGTGTGGTACAGTGTGTAGGAGCGTGTGTTGTACAGTGTGTAGGTGTGTGTGTTGTACAGTGTGTAGGTGTGTGTGGTACAGTGTGTAGGTTGTACAGTGTGTAGGTGTGTGCGTGTGGTAGAGTGTGTAGGTGTGTGTGTGTTACAGTGTGTAGGTGTGTGTGGTACAGTGTGTAGGTGTGTGTGTTGTACAATGTGTAGGTGTGTGTGGTACAGTGTGTAGGTGTGTGTGTGTGTGTGTGTGTGTGTGTGTGTGTGTGTGTGTGTGTGTGTGTGTGTGTGTGTGTGTGTGTGTGTGTGTGTGTGTGTGTGTGTGTGTGTGTGTGTGTGTGTGTGGTACAGTATGTAGGTGTGTGTGTTGTGCAGTGTGTAGGTGTGTATGTTGTACAGTGTGTAGGTGTGTGTGGTACAGTGTGTAGGTGTGTGTGTTGTACAGTGTGTAGGTGTGTGCGTGTGGTAGAGTGTGTAGGTGCGTGTGTGGTACAGTGTGTAGGTGTGTGTGTGTTACAGTGTGTAGGTGTGTGCGTGTGGTACAGTGTGTAGGTGCGTGTGGTAGTGTGTAGGTGTGTGTGGTACAGTGTGTATGTATGTGTGTGTGTGGTACAGTGTGTAGGTGTGTGTATGTGGTACAGTGTGTAGGTGTGTGTGGTACAGTGTCTAGGAGCGTGTGTTGTACAGTGTGTAGGTGTGTGTTGTACAGTGTGTCGGTGTGTGCGTGTTGTACAGTGTGTAGGTGTGTGTGGTACAGTGTGTAGGTGCGTGTGTTGTACAGTGTGTAGTACAGTGTGTAGGTGTGTGTGTGGTACAGTGTGTAGGTGGTACAGTGTGTAGGTGCGTGTGTTGTACAGTGTGTAGGTGTGTAACAGTGTGTAGGTGTGTGTGTGTGTGTAACAGTGTGTAGGTGCGTGTGGTACAGTGTGTGTGTGTGTGTGTGTGTGTGTGTGTGTGTGTGTGTGTGTGTGTGTGTGTGTGTGTGTGTGTGTGTGTGTGTGTGTGTGTGTGTGTGTGTGTGTGTGTGTGTGTGGTACAGTGTGTAGGTGCGTGTGGTAGTGTGTAGGTGTGTGTGGTACAGTGTATAGGTGTGTGTGTGTGGTACAGTGTGTAGGTGTGGTACAGTGTGTAGGTGTGTGTTGTACAGTGTGTAGGTGTGTGTGTGTTGTACAGTGTGTAGGTGTGTGTGTGGTACAGTGTGTAGGTGTGTGTGTGGTACAGTGTGTAGGTGTGTGTGTGTGGTAGAGTGTGTAGGTGTGTGTGTGGTGTGTGTGTGTGTGTGTGTGTGTGTGTGTGTGTGTGTGTGTGTGTGTGTGTGTGTGGTACAGTGTGTAGTACAGTGTGTAGGTGCGTGTGGTACAGTGTGTAGGTGTGTGTGTTGTACAGTGTGTAGGTGTGTGTGTGTGTGTGTGTGTGTGTGTGGTGTGTGTGTGTGTGTGTGTGTGTGTGTGTGTGTGTGTGTGGTACAGTGTGTAGGTGTGTGTGTGGTACAGTGTGTAAGTGGTACAGTGTGTAGGTGCGTGTGGTACAGTGTGTAGGTGCAGGGTTTCCCACACATAGACTATACTTGGGCGGGCCGCCCAGGTATATTAACGGCCGCCCAAGTATATTTCGCGACCCATTTAGGTTGTTTTTTTTATATAATTTTTTTTTTTTTATTCGCCGTGACCACGACGCCATCTGCGATCGATTAACTTGTGGACAATGATCCCTCGCTCCCTTGCACTGATCTCGCCTCCTTCTGGCCTGTTAAGTGGCCTGCCTCACACAGGGTGACTGGCTGTCCACATGATGTGGCCTGCCAACATGGCCACTGTGATACAGATCATAAATCAAAGCCCTTGATTGGTCTCTGTGTGTCATTCAAGCTCGGGATAAGCTCAGCTCAGGTTAGGTAAAGGTGTTTAGATAGTTAACTTAGTCTAAGTTCTCAGTGGGTCTCAAACGGTGTGGTCACCATTTATGTAAACACATATTTCCATTTGAGAGGGTAGTGATTGGTCTAATGGATAGTGAGGTGGGATGAAGATCGGAAGGCTGTGGGTTCAAATCCCGCCAGGAACACCACCACTAGTGTGCCCTTGAGTAAGGCACTTAGCCCTTAGTTACTCCAGGGAGAATGTCCCTGTAATCGGTCCTTATAAGTCGCTTTGGATAAAAGCGTCAGCTAAATGAAATGTAATGTGATTAGTAAAATATGCATAAATAAATAAATAAAAAGTTAACTGGGTGAAAAAAGGTAAGATACACTTTTAAAACTTGTTGAGAGAAAGCTAGTCTTTGCTGCTGCCTCAAAGAGGAGGAGGGAGACAGGAGAGGCTGATTCAGGAGCACAGACACACTCACAACTATAAATGAACCAAAAATAAATTAATAAACAAGTTTCAGTGTTTTTTTCATATTGGAAATGGTATGTTATGGCCATGATTTTATGATTATTGAAATGTATACAGTTCTGTTTAATATAGGTGTTTCCATAGATCTAGTCTCTTTATTTTCCCCTCAAAATGCACCAGATTGATGCATTTAACTCCAAAATAAAAAATAAAATCTTACCGGGGGGGCATGCCCCTGGACCCCCTAGAGGATTTGAGGTCGACCCCCACTAAAAATCACATGGATAGGTTCCTAAATACATTTATAAATACATTTATTTTTTTTAAATAGTAATCCATTTCCATATGTTCATGTGTGGGTAGTAGATTTAAACTATAGGGCTATCATTCCATCATGCCAGCGCGTGAAGGGTCTGCTAACAAGCGACCAACAGAAAGGTTAATGTTGTTGCACGTCACCTCACCCCCCCCCCCCCCCAAGTATATTTCAGATATGTGGGAAACAGATCTGTGGGAAACACTGGCAGTTAATGGACCAGCACCAGAGGTGTTCCCATACACACAGGCGTTGGAGCTGTTCTTCATGAAATCCCAGAAGGATGAAGTGCTCTGACAAACAGTGCCATCTTTGCGCAAAATGATTATACAGGAATGAAAAGTCAATAAATAAACATGTTGTTAAAAAAATGTTTTTCTTTTTTCGGGCACATACTGAATGTATGTAAGTCGCTTTGGATAAAAGCGTCTAACAAATGACATGTAATGTAGTGTGTGTGTGTGTGTGTGTGTGCGCGCGTAGATGCGGCAGACAGATTGGTCTCAGTTGGTTTGGTGTCCTATGCTTACTTGTAAATACAACTTTTGGCCCGTAATTTCAATTCCTCATTTGAGAGGGGGGGGGAGATAGTGTTACGTTATTATGAGAGTGCTCTCATACTTGTTTGTTTCTGAAATTGTATATAAATATATGTGTGTGTGTCCGCATCTGTAGCCTGTTATTGTCTCATTATACCACACTGTGAATGAATCAAAGTAAATATATAAGTCGTCATGAACACATCTGTCCATCAGACAGAGGGCTGCTGAGCCTCCTGTCATCATTAATGGACGTCTCTTTAAAACGACTTCTCAGAGGAGAGGAGTTCTCATTTCTCTAACCGTCTGCTGCTTCCCCTCCTCTCTCCTCGGTTCCCCTCCTCGGCTCACATCTCCTGTGGGTGGGACTAATAGATAAATGGGAAAGGTCCCTTGCTTCTTCTCCCTTCTCGTGGTTTCCTTGCGTCTCTCCATGTATCCCTGGTGGGAGGGACTAAGACACAAGTGAGGGACACAGTGATGCAAGTTAAGAGAAGTGAGACGCAGCTAATAATTAATAATTCCTTACATTTATTATAGCGCTTTTCCAGATGCTCAAAGCGCTTTACAAATACACATCACACATATGATACATGCAATGGTCACCACTGTGGACAATACCCACAGGAGCAAGTTCAGGTGAAGTGTCTTGCCCAAGGACACACCGGCTTTACAGACGCAGCAGCGGCGGGTTTCACCCCTTGATCTGATGATCATTGCACAGCGCACTGCGCCACACCGTCCATCTTCACGCCTTGAGGTCATCGAGGCGCTTTTACAAGTACACATTGGTATCATACATGTACTGTGGACAATACCCACAGGAGCAAATCCGGGTGAAGTGTCTTGCCCAAGGACACAACGGCCTGACGCAGTGGCGGCAGGAGCGGGTTTCGAACTGGAGTTCCCCAGCATCCCCCTTGATCTGATGATCAGATGCACAGACCACTGCGCCACCCGTCCCAGCTAGTGTGCATATTCATGGAGAGACATCCTGTTTATTTGTGTTATTAAAAAGTTTAAGAATATCACTAGGCACTAGAAAAATGTTTTACGTAGTTTCACTTTAAAACTGAATGTGTCCAAATGCTTTCCAAAAGTCCTTCCATCACCTTCAACCCTTTAGAGCTCTGCATTCTTTGATCCACTGCTAAAGAATAAGATGTGCTGTGCATTAAAGCAACACTATGTAACCTCTCCCCCTAAAATAACTGTTTACATTTTGATGCTGGACGAACTTGTATTATGGAGAAAAGTCTGTCAGCCAGTACTTTTAATCTAAAGTTAGTAAAGGAATCAAGGATGTACAAAGCGAGGAATGATAACAGACAGTGTGTATATTCATGAAGTGTGGTTCATTTGTTTTTAAGACTAGAAACATCTTTTTAAATGTGTTAATGCCGTTTTACTTTGGTCAAGAAATGAATACAATGGATCGTTGCCCACTTATTTCCAGTCCTGCCATCACCTCCAACTCTTTAGACTTGAAAGCTGTGCGTCAGCGCGGTGCCTTGCTCAAGGGCTCTGAATATAAAGATGTGCTGCCCAGATAACATTATGTTACTCTCCCTTACAACAAAAGCTTAGGATTTGTGACATCTTGGATAACTCGTAACCTGACACTACTATATTGAATAAGAATACAGCTTCTCATCATTGTGATGCCGCACTGACCTGGAATAGGGAGTTCTGCAATATGTAACTTTCATGAGTGAGTCACAATCTGAAGCTAGAAGTGGAAAGATCGCATTGTTTTTATTGAGAAATGTTTCCTGGTTTTCCTCTGATGTACTTCATTTGCTTAAAATAGAGTGCCCAGTTGAAGTGGAATGAAACATTTAAATAAAACAACGTGTGTGCAGATCGCTGTGAAGCCTGTGTAACATGTGGTGCTTTCTTCAGAAGCCCCATGACTTAGTTTAATAAAGCCCACCTGTGTGCAATGTAAGTGTCACGTGATCAAACGGGGCACCATTAGAGCTAGTATGGCTTAATGGAAACCACGAGAAACCTTTGGGGAGAGGAGCCGGCAGAAAAGCAACAAAGAGGATGTCCAAATCACATTTAAACTTTGAACGCTTTATTCCATTTGTACCAAGCACTCCTTAAGCAAGGCACTGAACCGCTAACTCAAACCGGACGCTGAGACGTAGCAGCCGTTTGTTTGAGAGCTCCCGTTTGATTCATGCATGTACTCCTTCTGTAGATACTGACAGAGTGGAAAGTGAATCTGCCCTGAGTGTCTGACTGACCCAGAGGCAGTAGAGGTTACTAGGCATTAAGGCAGACAGGAAACGTCAAACCAAATGGTCCTGAAACATGCATTGGTTCCAGAAAGTCGCCACAACTAAAAGCAGCCCTCCTATTTAATGGTTTATTCAAATGATTGACACCACTTTGAAAACTAAAGTCAAACATCCATAATAATCCCATGCTACAGTGTGCACGCCAATCTGCTGCAAGTGTTTTCCAAGAGTTAACGATGAAGCTGGCATTTTAACTGTAAGCAGAAGGCAAAATAAAACAAAGGTAAAGATGTGCATGTTCTTTTCTGGGGATCCATGTCTGAAATGACATGTACTTTGTGGTTGTTATTAAAGTGCACAGCATGCCTGCGTTTCAGTGTGAAATCCCAATTTTGAACGGTCGTAGGATTTAATCGTGAAAGGCATTTTACTGCCCAAGCACAACAGAAACAATTCAGATTTAACATGTTTTATTTTTTTCATTCGTCACTTTCAATTCCATCGTATACAGGCAGTTGAACTCAGGCTGTAACCGCTGAGAAATGAGCCAGCGCCTGAACGTCACTCTGACA
Source organism: Pseudochaenichthys georgianus (assembly GCF_902827115.2). Taxonomy (NCBI): domain Eukaryota; kingdom Metazoa; phylum Chordata; class Actinopteri; order Perciformes; family Channichthyidae; genus Pseudochaenichthys; species Pseudochaenichthys georgianus. The sequence continues at coordinate 39,632,490 of NC_047507.1, read as the reverse complement.
CCGAGACATGACCGAAGTGGAGGTGGGGGCACTGCTCATGTTTAAGCCCTCTGCGTCAAATAGAATTACATTCAAAAGAAATTAGGCGACAAAAAAAATTAAGACTTTTTCTAGAAATCAGGCAGAACGTGACATGACGTGCTGTGGGGGTGACTTTGGCAGCAGTGCTTCTTTACACCGGACCTCTCAGTAAACACACCCAGAAACAGCACCGCATCCTGTGGTAGGAGCTGCACAGGGCAGCGCTAAAGCAAACCCATTGGAATAAGGCCGCTGTACACTTAACCGTTTAGTTTGTAATCCCCTTCCACCTCGAGACAGAGGGGCTCAGATAGAGAAGCATCAGGGTGGGCCTTGTTCCATAAAGGGACAGGGAATGACAGAGTAAGTCTAACGGCCACTGGAGAAATGTTTCAGAAGAGTGATGATGAGGAGGAAGAGGAGGCGGTGGTCGTGGTCTGAAAGTATTGGCGTTTGAGCATTAAACTAAGATGGTGTCAGCTGAAGAACAGGGCTGGACTTTGCTTTAGAGGCCCCCCCTTCGCCCGCTCTGATTAGAGCGGCACAATCGATGGAAATGTTGTCAAATTTCTAATATGGACTCAACTATAAAGCCACAATCAATTACGAGCCGTTGGAATAATACCTTTGATCTCACTTAATAAAGCAGAGCGAGGTGTTTCCAAACGTCTTGGATCCACACAGTTGCCTCAGTAGTCATTTGATATTAAAAGGGGAAGAAACACATTCGTCTCTGTCCCTGAAAATCTGACACATGTAAAAAAAAAAAAAATGTAAACACCAATCGATCCACACTTCCTCTCCCCCCAGGGGTGGGCGCTCAGTAGCGGTAGTGGTCCGGTTTGAAGGGCCCCTCGGCGGGCAGACCCAGGTACGTGGCCTGTTTGTCTGACAGCTTGGTCAGCTTCACCCCCAGTTTGTCCAGGTGGGCGGCGGCCACCTGCTCGTCCAGCTGCAGAGACAGAAAGGTCACATTAATCATGTGTGTCCTTATACTTCTGATGTGGTTACTGAGGCAGTTGGGTTCAGGCTCTTTGAGGATAGGACATCATGTTTTACGGTTGTCCTACCTTGCATGCTTTGCTTTGGAAACACTGTTTTCTATGGTCATGACAATAAAGCTTTGGGTCAGGTTTTGTCTTAGGCCAAAGGTGGAATGATATTGCCACCTAGTGGTGAACTATGCAGTTTACAAACAGATGTTTGATTCCCTATCTGAAAAGGCTTCTCAATGCATTTGAGTTTTGACCACTTTACTTTAATATGTGGATACAACTGTATTTTGATTTAACACAAGCTCGTTTCAAAAAAGAAATCTGAAAAAAAAAAAATTACATTTTCTTTTGAAATTGTCACCAAAATAAGCAATTATAGTTTACTCTGACAGCAATGCCGTCTTTGCCTTTTTACTGGGACTAAGATTATGAAAAGGGCAGTTAATGAAATTGCTGATTGTGTCCAAAAACAGTTATGTAAAGCAAATGAGCATCAAATTAAATACTGTGTGGTATTTGATAAAGTACAATGATGACTCAATCAGGGTCAACTGGGTTTGGAGCTTTTGGAATTCAAAGTCAAATCAGGCGAAGACTAACTTTAGTGAACACACGCATGATCTCAAGTTTACAGCCTCTAATTATTTGTTGCTCTGAGAAAAACTAAACGTGTGCGTCACCCCACATTGATAACATTGGAGTAACACTCACTTGAAAGCATAGGACTTTCTACAGATCTTCTAAATATTTACAAACCTGCAGGTTTACAGAGGACCTCATAACAAATGGACTGTCAGTAACATTTGGAGCAGAACAAGGAGTCCAGAGGATCAACCGATACGACTCAAACACGGCAGTCTTAGCGGATTTGTTAGTGATCTGTTTGTGTATGAACGTGTTCTATTCTTCCAGCAGGACATCTGCCAATAGGAAAGTCTATGTTGGCTCAACCCGGTGCCGACACGGGTTCCTGCTGGTGAACTTATCTTCTCCAACAGCAGCTCCCTCTTTCCGGAATTCACTACTCTCGTTTGTTCACTGCTTTTCAGGATTATTCACCTTTTGCCAAATCACTGACTGACACCTGAGAACGTCCTCAAAACAAATAGATTTGAAGACGTCTCGATCGCTCCTTCTTTAAAGTCAGATTGTTTACATTTGATCCTGAAAACACTTAGCTTTGTACTCGTGTGTAAAGAAAGAGGGCACCTTTAGCCTCAAACTACATTTGTATCTTTCTAAATGTATGACCAATCAGAACACTCCGTGATCCTCCTTGGGTATGACCAATCAGAACACTCCGTGATCCTCCTTGGGTATGACCAATCAGAACACTCCGTGATCCTCCTTGGGTATGACCAATCAGAACACTCCGTGATCCTCCTTGGGTATGACCAATCAGAACACTCCGTGATCCTCTGTCATTTTAAGCTCATTTTCTTTAGTTGGACTCATTTTTCACACAATCGAAACCTAAATACAATTATTGTCAAATTCACTATCCCCTTGACCGCAAGGTCACTTATTTTTAAATAGTTTTAATATGCTCTTTTGCAGAACAGTAAAACAATGTTTTCTCTTTAGCAAAGGGTAGGCTAGCATGACCGTTTGTCAGCGAGTTGTATCCCGCAGTTATCCCCATGCACTCCAAGCTGCAGCGCATCAAGAGGAGCTGCATCTCCCATCACATACACAGCATTAGCAACATGTGGACAGGACACTGACCTTCTTGGGCAGGAAGTGGACTCCGATGGGGTATTTGTCAGTGTGCTTCCACAGCTCGATCTGAGCCAGAACCTGCAGGGGGGGCAGATTAAGTGACATTCTGTGAAGGCTGTACATTGAAATGGTGTTTGTTGGAGACTTCGAAGTAGGGCTGTGCAATTAATCGTATTTTAATCGCGATTACGATTATGGCTTGCGACGATTATGAAAACAGCATAATTGACAAAATACGATTATTTTGCTGGGTGCGCTTTCGCCCCTCCCTAAAAGCCCACTCGGCCACGTGGGAGTGACATGTGTTGTGAGTGTTCAGCGCGAGCGAAGAGGTCAGAACAAGAGCAGCAACTCGTTAAAAAGAAGGGTAAAACTATTTCCACTATTTGGCTTTCAGGAGTCCGACGTGGAGCAAAACAAAGTACAGTGCAGGATGTGTTACCAGGTTGTGTTGGCACCACACGCTAACACAACCAATCTCTTTAATCATCTGAAATACAACCACAACGTGCAATACGACCGGGCAACAATACAACAAAAAGCAGATGCCCGCTCGACTTCATCCACCACATCATCACAGTCATCGATTCAGGACGCATTGTACAGAGCAACGGCCTACGCGACGAGCTCGCAGAGACACAGAGATATTACATTTCACATCGCTAAAGATATGTGCCCAGTTAGCACTGTTAGCAACCAGGGCTTTAAGCAACTTGTCAACACGTTGGACAAGCGTTACGCGATGCCGTCTCGGTATTATTTCAGCAGGTCTGCGCTGCCTGCACTGTATGACAAATGCCGTGGGGAAGTTGAGAGAGATGTGGCTTCAGCTGACTACTTTGCTACCACAACAGACCTATGGTCTAGCCCAGGGGTGCGCAACCAGTCGATCGCGAGATGTGTCTAAAAATAGAACAACAATATTCTGTTTTATCGTTAATGTCCTGTAACATAATCTTCCTGTGCCAGAATAATGCACTTGAACGCATCAAAGCTTTGTGATTGGCCGGCGTCACCCCATGTGTCGGGGCGTGGCTGAGGGTCTTCAGTACAGGTGGCTTGTCACCTGCCTGCGCTCATCTCTGAAACCAGACCATGTAAACAGGCTGGTGTTTCTTGCAAACATCTTTAAGAGATGACATGAGCAGCCCTACCAGCATTTGCCATGGTGGCCTAAACATTTTTATTTGGTCTTAAATTGTAGTTCAACATTTATTTCCTGTTACTTCTGCACCATGACGGTTGGCCAGCCTTCAATGTTTAACTGGGTGGAATATGTTGAATATGTTTTACCAACATGTTGGCTATATGTTAAGGAGTGTTCAGTAGGTTGTGACAGTGCACTGCATCATATTTGATTTCATTTATTTTTGGTCTAATTTATTTTTATTTATCATATTAATAATATATGTTTAGTATGCTTTTGGAAGTGCGCTCCAACATATTTGTTGATCTTGTTTATTGGTAAAATATTATTTGTTTTAAAGTTCAAGAAATGGTCAATGAATAATCGTGAAAATAATCGTGATATCAATTATTGACCCAAATAATCGTGATTATGATTTTTGCCATAATCGCACAGCCCTACTTCGAAGTATGCCTGTCACATGATCGACCCATCCTACGGATATAACTACAGATCCTTTTCTCTGACCAAGTCTTCGCTTGTTGCATTAGCATGCGTGTTCATTTGCACAACAACGTCATTTTTAAGTGAAAAACATTCCCATAACCATCGTGAGACATTCCTGTAAACAGCTCCTATTCGTTGTTTTGGCCGTGTGGTTATTTTTTAGATTTATTCACACACCAATTCAGTTAATATTCTTACCATGCAATAAAAGGGTGTCCATTATAATCATTACATTAGCGATATAAAGTGACAAAACTATTGTTTATCCCTCCAGTCGTTATGGTGACCGGCGTACTTCCATTCTTTCTCTCTGGCCTCAGTACCTGGTTGGTGAAGGAGTTGCTCATGACGAAGGACGGGTGTCCCATGGCGCAGCCCAGGTTCACCAGGCGGCCCTCGGCCAGGAGGATGATGTGACGGCCGCTCTTCATCCGGTAGCGATCCACCTGAGGAGGAGGAGGAGGAGGAGGTAGATGTTACTGAAAGATACAGAAGAGAGCAGGCGCTAGACTCTGAAGATAAGCCTTTCATATAGAAATGTTCCTACCTGAGGCTTGATGTTGATCTTCTCTGCAGCGTTCTTGTTGAGCCAGCTTATGTCGATCTCACAGTCGAAGTGTCCGATGTTGCACACAATGGCGTCGTCCTTCATGTTCTCAAAGTGACTGAAGGGCAACACAAAATAATTACAACTCAGCGTGTTAAACTGCAGTAAGCGTCATTAGACACTAATATCTAGGATATTTTAATCATTTGGAGTTTGAATAGAAACGTACTGTCCCACGATGATGTCCTCGCAGCCGGTGGTGGTGACGAAGATGTTCCCTTCCTTTGAAGCTTCATCCATGGTGGTCACCTCATAACCTAGAGAGCAACAGAAGGAGAGAGGAGATCAGTCAGTAAATGCCCCACTCCGGTGTGAAAGCGCCCATTGTGTTGGAGGAGCTTTGGCCTCCATTATGCAGGGGTTGTGCATATGACAATAAATCCTTTACAATCAGACGACTTTCAACTTATACGTGCTGCCTCTCTCCATGATGTCGTTTAGGGAATCATCCTCTACCTTCCATGGCGGCCTGCAGGGCGTTGATGGGGTCGATCTCTGTGACGATGACGCGGGCTCCGAAGCCGCGCAGAGCCTGGACGCAGCCCTTACCCACGTCCCCGTACCCAGCCACTACCGCCACCTTACCGGCAATCATCACATCCGTGGCTCTCTTGATGCCGTCGATGAGACTCTCCCTGCAGCCGTACAGGTTGTCAAACTTACTCTGCAGGGAGGGAGAGACACATATTATATATTTTTCAACCGGATGTCAACTTTAATTGCAGATAGATATACCAGTTCACATTGAGGGCCTGGTGTCAGAACGGGACTTTGTAACGATACCCCCTCATCAAAGTCACTAAAGCTGAATAATGATACAATAATACTTGTCAGATCGAGTCAAAACAATGTGAAGCATCCAGACGCATCATTCCATGTATTTATGGAATATGAGAATACGTCCTAAGCATTGAAAATATAGATTTGTAAACTAAATTCACTTATAAATTATAGTTATGAATTTGTATTCATTTTATAATGCATTTAGTATTGCTGTTTGTTACTTTCAAATGTGAGAAATTAATAAAGACCAATTATTAAAAAGAACAGTAGTTGTCAAGACATGAGAAGTTTGATTGAATAAAAGACTGCAAACGCTCTCAGAACCTCAACAAACGTGCTTAAGATGTAGTATTTTATACATATTAACTTAAAGCTACACAAAGAATTATAAGCTATTTTGTCCATCTTCTATTCGCACTATAGATACAGCTGAAGAGGATAACAAGGTGGAGGCTGCGTACCTTTGTGACGGAGTCGTTGACGTTGATTGCGGGCATTTTCAGCTCGCCCTTCTTCATCATCTTGTACAGGTTGTGCACACCTGTAGTGGTCTCCTCTGAGACACCACGGATACCTAAAACACAGGGTTAATGAGAAATATCATTATAGATATACTCCTGATGAACAAGTGAAGAAATCCCCCTGATGGTGAGGACAGCGAGGTTACGAGAATCACTTGTAGAATTCAGAAAGCCTGACCGCACTCGTGTCTCTAAAGTACCGGGCGCTAGAAGAGAATAGCTAGTTAATGCCATCTGTGTGCAGCATAGTCCTTGTGGCAAAATCACACGGCTAAAGGCTAATGTTAAAAAGGTTGCATTGAGATGCATTCGAGTTATATTCTGAATAATGTATTATTCGGTGAATGAAAAAGTTCTGTAGAATATCATGTCATAAAAACTATGAATGCGGTCTGTTACACATCGTTTGTATGGTGGCCTGACATCGGTATTTTTGCTTTCAACAGTTGCGCTGGTTTTAAAAACAGGCTTGCATATTTACAAGCATGCGAATACAAATGAACAGAACGTGTTGGTGGTGAGAACCACTCCCAGCTCCCAGCGAGTCTCAGTGCAGACTGCCACCGTCTGTCTGCCTCCCTGTGCCACCGCTGAACACATCACCTTTAGGTGCATCAGTGTGCTGGACAATATCTTGGAGCTTTGTTTTATTTGCTACGTTCTTTTTAAATTACAAGATACAAAACTCTGGTAAAATGTACAAATGTATGGTTTATATATAAAAATACTTGCTGTGAATGAAAGTTCAAGATAGTGTAAGATGAATGAACTGGCAACTAATCAGCTTGTGTCAGACCACTGCTGCCACCTAGTGTCCAAAACTCTACATGTGATTCATATGGTCCAGAGAGGGAGCTCTCCTCCAGCCTCGGAATGCCTTCTCACGCCAGCAGCCATTTATGAACAGGAATGCAGCCAAAAACAATAACGACCACACTGAGAGGACTGGTGGTGAAACTCAGGGTTCATTATGAAACATGCTCCCACCGCTTAGATCCACGGATGTTAATGCTTGAGGCATAAGATAGATATTACCCATTTTTGGAGATTTTAAATTGCAACTTCAAAAATATTAATTAAAATCCTATTTCCCATGTCTTTACATTTGGAATACTTAAGATGAATATGTATAAAAGTAAATCAAAGTGACATTTTAGATTAACACAATTAAAGTGGCAACACAGTAGAGGAATAACAGGAAGACAGTATTGTCATCAACTTCTTATTTCTATACCCTCCTTAGACTAGGGAACAACTTAGACCAGGTGTAAACCCACCTGCGAGCAGTTTGGGGTATTTGGTGTGGACCATGTTGGTGAGGTCTCCTCCGTCGTCCAGGATCATGTTGAGGGGCTGACCGTCCTTGAAGAACAGCGTCTGCTCGATGCACCACACGTACTCCTCATCAGTCTCTCCTTTCCACGCGTACACTGCACAGACACAGGGATAGATTCACTCGTCTCTTTCTGCAGAGCCAGGTGATGATGCCCACCCTGAGGCAGGGGGTCTGGATCTGTGGTGAGAACCACTCCCAGCTCTCAGAGTGAGTCTCAGTGCAAACTGCCTCCCTGTGCCACAGCTGAACACATCGGCTGGGCTGCACCGCATCAAGGGGCCATACATCACATAATATCTGCTAATAAATATCCTTTTTTATTTCATCTCACATTATTTTCCTGTAGCAGGGGTTGAGCTACATTCATTTACTGGTATATTGACATACATTGGTAATAGCTAATTATTTGAGACTCCATTATTAAGGGTGAGAACGGTTTCTTTTCATATCAAAACACACAAGCCTTCACATCGACAGTGGAGGCAGTTCATAAAGATTATTTTGCCTCAACAGACAAATATGAACAATGCAGTTTGTTATCTTTCCAATAAACGCATGACTGCATCCACACGAGCTGGCTTTGGTTTCTTAACACGTTATGTTAATCTTCTTTGTCTTTTCTTGGCTGTTACATCAGCTAAGTCAGACATGCACAGGAAGTGTGCATACAGTGCATGAAAGGGAAGGGAAGGGCATCGCCAGCGCTCACAATTGAAAATACTCGCTGGCGTTTGATAAATAGAAGAAGCTCAGTGAGCCTCGGCTGGTTTAATCTCCCTTTTGTCCCCTCCTGCTGTGTTTTTAGAAAGCCAACGTGCACTTCTTCCCATTTAAATCACAACAATCACAGGTAGCTGCAGGAAACCTGAAGTCAGTGGAAGACCTTTTTTAAGACCCTTTCCATACGTTTTAAGACCACTTCGAGTTCTAACCGGTTACATTGGCGACACATTGACTATATACAGTATGGATTGTCCTTCCTCCTTATCTTCCAACCATTTGGACGCAGACTTGCATTTCCCCATAACGATGTTGTTTAGCAACCGGCGTAAACGGACCTTCGCGCTATCAAGCAGTGAGCAGGCGATGTCCTGTTCAGATGAAACCCAACGGGATGCCATCAATAAACTACACAGAATCACACGACACACCCACGCCATGACTACATTCAGGCAGACTGTAGAACACAAGCTCTCTGGACCATGTATAGACTTATTGAAAACAAGCTACAAAATGTAATACTTTGGAAAATGCCGTTTAATACTTTTTAATAGCTTTTATTTTCGTTAAATTGATTTATCAACTTTTAATACTTTTTAAGACCCCGCGGACCCCCTGAATCAAAACAACTTAATGAGTCATTTTGTGACTTATAAAGGCAAGCAGTTATTTCTGTACGGCTGCACTGAGAAGTATCAATAACATCCACAATGAAGTCGTCTTTGCATCTGTATTGTGTGATTGATTGAAAATGAATGACTTTAATGTCACATAGCTCCAAAATGCAGGATCACTTTCATCGTTTTCAAAAGTGTTCCTCGTTGACACTCGAGCAGCAGGCTGGCATTTTAGTGTGGAGAGAAAGGAAGCAGTTACTAGATTCGCCAGTATGGTTTGGATGTTTGCTCAAGGCACTTAAACTGTCACATTTCGTTGAGTGACTAATATTTTTAATCGCTTTTTAAAGCCTATTAAGAAATCATTTTAGTACACCCGTTTTATTTTCAACCGGTTCAATTAGTTTATTTACACGATTACGCCTGCTGAAGGCCTTCATTCTTTCTAAGCACTTTGTACATGCATCGATGGAAAGTGACTCTTTGTGCAGAGGGAGCTAGAAAGTCATAATCAGGTATTTCATCATTCAAAGGGAGAATCCACCGAGGGTGTGTGTTACCTGGAACACCGGTCTTGGCGATGGCAGCAGCGGCGTGATCCTGAGTGGAGAAGATGTTACAGCTGGACCACTGAACCTGAGGAGGCAGAAGAGAAGCGGAAAGTGAGTCATCTCAACAACAAATAGGATTACTGCTATAGTTGTTACTTGTATTTATGTCCCCAAATTCCAGTAGTCTTGTAATGAAAGGGTTTTTGAGGCAGTGAACTTCATCTTGAAAACAATGTAAGGTCTCTACAATGTAATTCTGTTTGGGGCTGTAACTGTAATACTCTTATATGGTACAATAACATTTCAGAAAATGCCAGTTTTAAACTAATATTATTTTCATATAAATCAAGTATGACCCTTGAAAAGGGATAAGAACCTAGTTAGAAACGTGATAAGATAGCATCCAACTAGTGTCATATACCTAAAGCTTGTTAGCAGCACTATAGTATGTAACATTAACTGAGCTTTTAAAATGTGTTCCTATGATTGAAAGGACTAGCTCTACTGTACATACCATAGATAAGCAAATGTATGCAGGGTGGCCAACCAGTCAGAGGTTAAGAGCCACATTTGTTCTGTTACTGCAAAGAGCCACATCAAACACACAGTCACTGATAGCGCTTGTTTCAGTTTGTGGTTTTCTGGAGACAAGATTTCAACCACGTCACGGATGCGTTTTTGTGGCATTGGGATATATACTTTAAATCCTCTGGAGCAGAGAGAGGAGCTGTGGATTATTGTTATTGATTAATGCATCAGGGTTTCTTAGGGTCAAAAACACTGAACTCACAACTTAAAATGAAAGCGTTTAGTTTATTTAATAAAAGAGCACATGTTCAATGTGAAAAGTGACAGTAGTTATAGATTATTTGCAATTTGGTGCCATATATATATATATATATATATAAAACAAAAAAAGGGGGGGGGCACGGGGCTCCGTTGGCGGGGCGCAGCACCCCTCCAAGACAATGGTAGGGGAAACACTGGATATTGTTTAATCAACGATAGGTTTCCCCCCCTCAAAGGTGATTGGTTCACTGCATTGCAGGTATTATTGTGATTGGCTCTTGGGCCACAAATTACGTCAGAATCATCAGCATTCAATACTTAACAGACCTACTAAATATCAGGTTTAACTGTCAGGAGTAGTGTTGTCACGATACCAACATTTTGGTTTCGATACCAAGTCAAGAATTGCGATTCCTTTGATACTTTTCTTAAAAAAGGGGAAACAGTCTTAAATGTAATTATTGTGCTTTATTTCACACCAGAACCATAACACAAACTTTTAAACAATGAGAACAATAAATAAATTAAATGACAAGAATTCGTATTAAATAAAATTAATACATGTCTCACAGACAGGCCTCGTGGTGTCCGTAGGCTTGCCCTCACTGTCAGAGATATAGCTAAAATACTTCCACATTTAGCTTCTGGCGTCTTTTCTGTCAACAAGCCGAGGTGCAGCGGCAGTTGCACTCCCACTTGCAGCCATGCTTCTCGTTTTCTCACATGCTCTGGCAGCTAGCGCGTGCATGAGAGAGGGGAGGGACTTAGAGCGTGCTTGAGAGGGAGGGACTGCAGGCACGGCTGCAGTGCAGGGAGTGGAAGCAGAGCGCTGAACACACGCGGCTCTTATTAAACAGCGCTTTCTCATCGGAGTACTTTCCCCCGTCATTCTTAAAGTACCGATACTAATGAAACGGAGGAATCGTAACGTTTTTAACGGCAGGGTATCGCGGTACCTTTCAAGTATCGGTACACCGTGCAACACTAGTCAGGAGTCAGCGTCTCTCCCCCAAACTCACACATATACAATTCATTATGAACTGAGGAGCCGCATGAAACTAGACAAAGAGCCGCATGCGGCTCGAGAGCCGCGGGTTGGCCACCCCTGGTATACTGTATGATAACTGTCAAATTTAAAATCTGTATTATTTGTATACATATGCCACTGGGATTACTGATAGTTTGCCCTCTAAAGGGGATTTAGTAATGCTTTGAAATAGTGGTCTTGTTTCATAGTCGTTTGGTGTTTTACATGCCTGTATTTAAAAATGTTTGAAAAAACGCTAAAGTAGGTTGAATGCGTTTTTTACAGGTCCACAGGTATCTAATGAGACACTATACAAATGTTTATATCCGTGACAACATCTTTAGGCAGCAGTTGTTATCAAATATGAATCTAAAAATAAATATAATTTGGACCATAGTTGTCCCTTTTTGGACCACTAGCAGATTGTTACATTTTAAGAACCATATCCTTATATGCAAACATCGAAAACACAAATCTTAAGTATTTATTATTAAAAAAAAAGAAAGAAATTGACCTTTTCGAATACAAAAGATAAAATAAAGACCAGAATCGTGTGCATTGTGAAAGCTGAATATTTAGTTAGAGTATCATGAGCAGAGAGAAGTGTCACTTATTGAGGGGAAGAGCTGAGAGTGGGTTATTGATTCTCCGTTGGTGCTGGTTCCTGCAGGATGAAACCAGTCCTGCTCTGATCAAACAAACCCATGATAACAGAAGAGCGGCCTGGGGCAGTCAGTCTGGAACCCTCTCTTCCCCGTCTGTTTGAGTGAGTGAGTGAAGCTAAATGGGTGGGTAAGATGACCTCTTAGAAACCACTGCTGTGGTGCCCTTTTCAAGTCAGAAGACAACAGAGGTTATACTGAGCAGCTAATGCTATCGACCAGATGCATTTTCTGAAAACTAGAAACTGCATTTTCATTTTGACTTGCACTATCTATTTCTCTTTTTAACCTTGCGTTTGCTAAACGATACCAAGCCTCTGAATTACCCTGGAGCGAAAAAATGCTTACGCACAGAACTCGCGGTAGAAATACTTTATTACTTATCGGATCTGCACAAAAAGATATCAGATTAAAGCTGAGATTCCACAGATCCTAGAGGTATAAGTATCATCACTGTGCGACACAACTCAGGGCAGCGAAGGCAAACCCAGACAACACACAACGTAGCTTTACGCAGCCAAAACAGCAAATACGTCTTTCTTAGCGAAAGTTGTGTTCAATGGCATTAAAACGATAGAAACGCTGCTGAAGGTTAATCCAATGTGTCTGTCACTTTGAAATGATTACTTATAATCCATCATTCCATATTAGCTGCTATGAGAGCTACAACCCAGCTTCCGGTTTTGGGCGCGCTGGCATGCATTCACCAATGGGTAATGTTTAGATGGATTTTAGGAACTTCCCCTCGATTCTATTGGCTCCAAGGGTTCAAAAGAGATGTCAATCATCAAAATCGACAGCTATGGCAAATACACCCAAATGCTAAACCTCTCTAAAAAGGTCAAATGTCACTTGTTTTGCATCAATCTTGATACAGGTACATATTATATGTTATAGTTTGGATTCCTAAAGTCTATAGTCTACCATCCCATCATTCAAGGGTGGTTTTCACTATAAGTAATGTTTTCTTTTGGACGGACACTATAATTTATATATATTTTTTTTTTACTATGTTCAATCTGAATTTACTTAAATAAAAACATCTATATTCAGTGATGCAAACACAGGTATGGTGAAAAAAGAGAGAACTATTCGAAGCAGAAAAAAGCAGCGTAATATACCATCTGACAAAGGCCTGTGCTATAATGCTTCAATTAACTGGCTGTTCTTTATAATATACTCAGATCAATAGAGACAGAGACGTTAAGTTATAAATCAAGGGTTTTTATTATTATTTACAGCAGGGGTGGGGAACCTTTTTTACATTTTTACAACATCCTCCGAGGGCCGTACAAATGATTGAACTCAACCTCTGCTTAAAAATACTAATACATTTGGCCTTTCTTTCATGCTGTGCAAAGAAAAAGCAACCTCTTAATCCAGATATCTCACCATGACTCGCGCATGCATGTGCACGGTGTGGCATGACCACCCAAACAGAAAGATATGGACACAAGATGTGTGCAAATGTATTTAGTATCCTATCCATGTGAACATGATTTAAGTGGGGGGGGACCTAACCTCCTCTAGGGGGGTCCGGGGGCATGCTGCCCCGGGAAGATTTTTTTTTTTTTTTTAAATATTGAAGTCAAAAGCATCAATGTGGTGCACTTTGAGAGCAACATTAAGAGATCTATGGATACATCTCTCAACACCCATATGAAACAGAACTGTAAGCAGATTTTTCTTTTGGGATATTTTACAAATCACTCCTTTTAAACTCCATTCTTGTTATTTTTAACAACTTTCTCATTACTGTCATATAGTATTTTATACCTGTTTTTCATTTAGTCTCTAATGTCTCATTAATAACTATAATAATCATATCAAGGTGTGCCTTAACCTCACTGAGCTGAGGTTATTTGAGCCTCTCAGGAGAGAGCTCTCTTCCACCTGGTTGTAGAAAAGCTCTTTAAATTCGTTAGCATAGCTAGCTAACCAGATGCTAATAACAACAGATCGCCACTGTGCTTACAACTAAAGACACAGCCACGCAAACACTGCGGCATGTGTACGGCTCCTTATGGGTACTGCAATATTTGAAGAGCTGGAGCGGCGTTCCGGTGCTCTCCGTCAGCACTCTATTCTACACTCCTTTCAGACGAGACATAACCACGTGAAGACACGTTACGCTCGTGTTGTGTTCAAGGAACCTGTCCTTGGCCAGGAAAAACAGGCACTCACTTGTTGTAATTATTTTTACGATCTAGATTTATTCTTCTTTCTTGAAGTGAGAAGTTGTCCGTCAGTCGGACTGACGACCCCCCCCAAAACGAAAACTCTTCGGTTCTCCACGAATTACACAAGTCACCCAAATCAGCATTAAAAAGCGGGAGGGACCGAAAAGCGACTAATTTTCATCACTGATATTGATTCTGACTCTTCTACAGCCAACTCACAAGTTTATCATTGTTTTGAGAAAAAAGATTATTAATTTACCCCTGAGACAAACAGATCTTGAAGTGAGTGTTTTATTCCTTGAAAAACCGGGCTTGAAAGTGTTCAACCACAAGTTCTGAGTGGAAACAAAGTCCACGGCCCCACAGTAAAGAAAAAGAATGATGGGCCTTTGAATAAGTAAGAAAAAGGAAAATATTGCTTTTTTTCTAAAATAGAAAAGCTTATTCTCTGAACTGTAAGAGAATGGCTCTCAAATCTTTAGAAATAGAGTTTGATCAATATTCAAACAAGTTCATGTTTATTCAAAGATATTATAAGAAAGTAAAATAAATGTGCATGCATTTGTTTGGAAATTTTAAATATAAAAATAACTTTTCCATTTAAAGCCGCAACTGTTTAATAAACTCTTGCAAGTTGAGTCTAGTTTATATATTATATGTTCCGAGAGTCTTGCCTGATGAGTAGATTCTCTCTGGAGGAATACATCTGAATAAATAGATGGTAAAAACATTTCACCTCAGCTCCGATGGCGGTGAGGGTCTCGATGAGCACGGCGGTCTGCAGGGTCATGTGGAGGCAGCCAGCGATGCGGGCTCCCTTCAGCGGCTTGGACTGACCGTACATCTCCTTCATCTTCATCAGACCCGGCATCTCGTTCTCTGCGATGTCGATAGCCTTACGCCCCCAGTCGGCCAGGCTGATGTCAGCTGAGACGGGAAAAAGGACGTCAAAACACAAGATACCAAAGCTTCTTCATCCTGCACTCAAGATTCCAAGGGTTTGTTGTCATATTATAAAAGCCACAGTGTAGTTGATGGCAATGAGAAAATAAAGTCCCATGCCCTGCCAAAAATACAACCTTAAACGTATGAAATAAGGAAGGGTACAAGTAAGCAGATCCGTCACCTCAAGCTTATTTCAGATGCAATTTCTTTATAAATCAGCTTTGGATTTTTTATTTTAAGAACATGACATTATTCCAATTGAATGTCAAGAACAGTATAATACAACTTATCCCTATGAAACAACTAAAGGGTTTTTGATCAATATCAAATGTTTTATTTTAAAATCAATAACATAAATGTTTGCAAAGGACAAACAACATGTCCATATTTGCTGCAGACTTGGATCAAAAAGATTTTTAAGAGACACAGCATGGAACAGGTTCATCTTATGTCCTTCGGCATTTCTTAAAACTAATCACGATTTGGAATATTGCTCTTCTACAAATAATGAAGTCTTGACAAAACCCAATACATTTTAAGTTATCTGCAAAACTATTTTTTTTAACGATGCATGTTAAAAAAAATGTCGTTTTTGAACGTGTGAGAATATAATGCTAACCAAGTTGCTGCTGTCCTGGGAAAGTCCACACAGCCCCAGCTGTCCCTGTACACTCACTGCTCTCCTTTCAGACAGCTGCTACTGCACATGTGCAGTTTTGTGTTTTACAAAAGCTGTAGTCGAAATTATTGTTTTGAAGCTTTCTTTAAGTGTAATCCTAATTAAATGCAACTTTACACACATTTTATCCTAAAGTAATGTTACCTTTGAGATTACTTTGATGTCAAACTGAAATGTATTTATTCTTTGAGAAAACATGTGTTTTAGAATTCAGATGAGGTTTGTTGTTACTGCAGGAGGTTGAAGACAAACTAATTCCAATGGGGCTTTTAATATTAGTGTATAGCTTCAGGGGACAGGATGAAGGTCATGTAGTGCAACCCACCCTCCTCCTCCTCCACCGCAGGCTGCAGCATGTGCAAAATCCTTATACAAATACAGTCTATGGTGCAAACTGAGTCTATAGTAACTGCACCAAACCGGCACTGGCCTGAATGACCGGCCAGAGCCAGGATTAGTAACCCAAGTTCACCCTCAGGTCAAGTGGAGTGACTAAACTAAACTTTAGCTACCATCACCAGGTGTGAATCATTAGGTGGTTCTGTGTAGCAATAAGAGCTGAGTAGGGCAACACTATTGGCAGGAATGTTGGTTCAAAGCCCATCCTAAGCCATCTATAAACAGAACAGTATTAGCATTTAAAGTGCAGGTATCCTGGCACATGTGAATAACTGAACTTTTCTGTGTGCCCAGAGTTCAAATCAGGTCAGTTATTTGAAAAGAAAAAGCCAGCATTTTATAAATGTTAAATAGTCTTTCTTTTTTAACTAATCAATTAAAGTATAATCATATACGAAGTGCAGAAAATAAATCTTATTACCAACTGTTACAGCTCTAATGAAATAACACACTCCAGCAATGAGTGCCCTCCACCCCCTCCTTAATCCTTAGAAAAGTACAAAATGTACATTTCGATGGCCATGGGACAATGCTTGGTCTACAGACAAAATGTTTGAATTAAAAAGAGATATTGCATCAATTGATCACTCAGGACTTGACTAACAGTCACTGAGGAACTGGTTGACTCTTGACTGAATGTAGTCAATAGAGAATGTTTAGACTTTGCCCCACGCTTATCTGTGAACAGGACATTGGGCATCTGCTTCCAACCAGCTGCTTCAGGCCAACAAGTGTCACGTTTGACACTCACCGAGTGCTGTTACAACTACTGGAGATTTTAATGTATAATAACTAACATTATCTCCCATTGTACATACATTACCAGATGTTCCCAAATGTAATATTAAAAAGGCTATGGTGCATTATTTCCCTATGCACTGCTACCTTGAATTTGATTTCTTTGTTTGTTTTTGTCTCAATGAACAAGACGGCAAATCAAAGAAGATTGATCCAACTCATCAAATAAAGAACGGCAAGTAAACACTTTTGAATAACAAAGAGTTAAAAAAGAAAGAAAATTGCTAGTAATTAAACATGAGAAAGAACCGATGTTCAAAAGTGACATAATTCGAAACAATATTTATTTTAAACCATTTAGCTCGTAAAGCGGCTACACAGTACCACCACGTGTAGTCCCAGCTTTACTACCGTATGTAAGGTGCATACAGTGCAGATCAGTCTCTGCCTGCTGCTGTCACTCATGCACAAACTGGCGGCGGGTTGCAATGCTTCACGGGAAGTGAAGTTTGCAAACACAGCCATGGCATTACGGAGATACCCAAATAAACTACAATATCCAGAGACTGGACCTCGTTTCTGTTCACAGAGAAAAGCATGCTCGGCGGTAGTACGACGGTCTCATTTCTATTCATTCTCCAATTTAAACAAACTGTGAATACTGAGAGTATAGAAAATGGAAAATAACATGCTAGAATCTAATAGACGAATAACAAAATTATGATGAACACGCTAAAAGAAAACATCATAATTGAACACATGCTATCAGGTTATGGCTAGCAATAACAAAGGCAGGAAATAACTACAACCTAAGCCATGTAATAATAAAACCGTTTTAAACCTCTAATTGTTTTTCGTCTAACGATTAGGTTTTTGGCTCAAAAGGGCTGCTAGACATGCACGGAACCACAAACTTCACAACAAGCTAGCTAGCTAACCGTACGTGTTACTAAACAAAACATATGATTAGTAGGTTTAAATAAAGTCAATAAAACTGACACTTACCAACTTTGTAGTTAAGTTTGTCAGACATGGTTGTTTTCTGGTGTGGTGTGTTGTTTTGGGTAGGTGTAGTGCAGCCTAGCCGACGAACAGAGTCAGAGAGGGAGGGAACGACACATGACCGCTCTCTTTTTATGTACGAGGGAGGCCACATTCAAACCGGCTAACGCGAGGGACGGCTCGAACCCGGGTCTATTCTTGATTCCTATTGGCTGTCGAAGCTCCCGCCCCGCGTGTTAGAGATGTTATTGGATGACGGTGTATGTAGGAAAGACAGCCAATCATATCTCGAGTTGTAGTGTGGGGCGCCCACAGATTAGGCAAATGTTACATTAGGCAAACAGTAGGCAAATAAAACTAATCCTCACTCTAGGCCTCGTTTTTTACGAATTTCAAGAAAGAAATATTTTCATGAAGATTTAAAAATGTACCAATATTTTCGTGTATGCTTTGATGTATTATTATTTATAAAGATATTAATGAGGAATGCATCAGTGCATGGTATTATAGTAAAGATGCAACGTTAAAAACAGGCACTGTTTTGTACTCCTGTACTAATACTAGCCTCAACTCTAACCTGGCCTTTGCTCCACACTGGACCCTGTCTCAGTTTCCCTGAGGGTCCTCACACTCATTCTTTCACAACAACATTTAATATTCACTCTTAATATTTACACTAAAATCAACTGATGTGGGTTTTCGGAAGCAGTGCACAGGATTATTTCCATAATTTTCAGTTGCTTTACACACTAAAAACCCTTCACTAAATGCAGAGGAAAGTGTTTGTTGGATTTATTTTGAGCAGTGGTCGAATGTAAGAACATTTACTCAAGTATGGTACTTAAGTACAAATATTAGGTACTTTATGACTTCTAAATTCATTTAATACAACTCTATTCTTCCACTCCACTATGTTTTAAAAGCCAATATTCAGTTTTTTACTGCACTTCATTTATCTGACAGCTGTACTTTACAGATTCAGATTATTAATACAATACATCTACTAATACATGTGTACTTCTGCTTAAAAGTAAGAGTTGGAGTACTTTTACTTGTAACCGAGTATTTCTACAATTTACTTTTGCTACCTAAGTAAAACAATACACCTCTGAATTTTTTTAATGAAATACTGTCATTTAGACACTATATTTAATGTGAAATTCACAAAACGGTTGAAATGCAATGCGTAAAGATTTCTAACTGAACAGTTTTATTTGTTTATCTTAGGGCTGGGCAATATTACAATATTATATCCATATGGTTAAAGAGACTAAAGAGATATTAATTTAGGGGTCTTTGATTAGATACATAGATACATTTTTTTTTTCCATATTGCGCAGCCCTACTTTGTATGAACTTAATGTTAAATCAATACAAGTCAACACATCACTTTTTCTTGACTCTGAAGAGGAACTAGTCATTTTGACATTTTCTTGAGTAAACATTTGAACTCACACATTTACTCCTCAAGTAGTATTTGTATACCTTTTCTCAACAGACATAAACATACACAAATATGCACAGTACAAGAAGAAGCAGAGCTGCATTTAAACCGTAAAGAAGAGTAAATATCACCAGTAGAGTAGCAGTAATTAAACAAATTAAAAGGAATTGGTTAAAATGGTCTTGATAATACATTTGTTAATAACGTTATGAACTCAAAAAGGAAGGATATTGTGAATGAAAAACATGACATGGAAACAATAATCACAAGAATTAGAAATAAAGTGTATATATTTGAAGAACAATGGGGAAAATGGCTGCGATAACGAACACACACATAATGACCCTCAGGTCAGAAATAATTATGTATCCATCATCTGTGAATGATTTCAGATTCATTTAAATGTATCATTCTCTTAACCTTTGTCTCGTTCTGCTTTCCCTTACATTTGTTGATTGTCATTTTATAATGTTTAACTGTACAGTGTTTGTATTTGATTATGTTTGCATTATAATAACATTATGTCTTAAAAAAAATAAAGGAATAATATAACTGGTGTAGCTAAACAATAAAACATGGCTGACTTAAACAATAATGTTTCTGGTTCCCTGTTTCCTGGAGTGTTTGTCGGAAAGGAGGTCACTGATATGAGACAGCTCATGAACAAGTACGATCCAAACATCTGAATAGTCTTATTGCTGCTATTTCTGTGAAGCCTAAGTTGTAGTAGAGATAAGATAAGATACAAATATAAACAGAGATAAAACTCCACCAGGGAAGTTAAAGGTGTCAGAGTGAGTGAAACAGGACAGGTTAGGGTTCACACAAGGTTAACAAAAACTAAACATGTAAGTAAGAGTCAAATAAAAATAACATCACTAAAAAAGGTAAACCTGTAGCAATGAGGAAGAAAGGCAGGGAGCGAAAGCATGCGTTGAAGGGGCTATATACTGAGGCAACTGGTAGAAACATTATACTTGAGAGTACTATATTTAGGAGTAAGTTTAAAGTGGTTTACTACAGCTTGTGTCACCCTATATCTCTCCAGGTTAAAGGTCAAATTATGTTTATCACCCAGAGGCAGCAGGGAGGGAAGTGAGGTCTACAAAACGAACCGCTGTCACCAATAGCTGCAGTTCCATTGCTTAACTGTTGAAATACATACCATACAGGTTTTGGGGGGCAACAGGTTACATGACACAAGAGGTTACGTGTCATGTAACCTCTTGCATAACGACCCAATTCAGAATCATATAAAGTACAGTATTATCAGCTAAATGTACTTCAAGTAAAGTAAAAGTAATCATTCTGCAGGATGGATTCCCCAATCTGATCAATGATGACATGTATAGCCGCATGTCATCATTTCAGCGCTGGTTGTCTTGGTGGTGCCCAGCAAACAATGTGGGCTTCGTAAATAATTGGACAGCCTTCTGGGGAAAACCTGGTCTGATTAAGAGAGACGGCATTCATCCTACTTTGGAAGGTGCAGATCTCATTTCGGAAAACATTTCAGGGCTTTGTGGACTTAATCCATGACAAACTGGAGTTGAGACCAGGAGGCAGAGTCGCAGTCTTACACGCTTCTCTGCGCTCTCTCCTAGGCAGTCATCCATAGGAATCCCGAACCCAATAAAATACCCAATATTAGCGGTGTGTGTCTGCCCAAGGACAAGGTAAAACCTAATAGAGGTGTCATACATAATAACCTAATAAAAGTAAATGTAACAACTACTACAGTGCAACAAAACAGGAAGATTAAATGTGGTCTCTTAAACATAAGATCTCTAGCATCTAAAGCAATATTGGTAAATGATTTAATATCAGATTATAATATTGATAAATGCTGTCTCACTGAAACTTGGTTGAGACATGAAGAATATGTCAGCATAAATGAGGCCACTCCACCCAGCCATGTCAACACTCATATTGCTCGAGGCACGGGCCGAGGTGGTGGAGTTGCAGCAATCTTTGACTCAAGTTTACTTATCAATACTAAACCAAAATTAAATTATACCTCCTTTGAAAGCCTCGTTTTTAGTCTTACGCATCCGACCTGGAAAACTTTGCAGCCAATCTTATTTGTTACAGTGTACCGTGCACCAGGTCCTTATTCAGAATTCTTATCAGAATTCTCTGAGTTTTTATCAACTTTGGTTCTTAAAACAGACAAAGTAATTATCGTAGGTGACTTTAATATTCATGTTGACGATGATAAAAATAGCCTTACTGTTGCATTTAACTCTATATTAGATTCTGTTGGTTTCTGTCAGCGTGTAAATAAACCAACCCACTGCTATAATCACACTCTCGACCTTGTTCTGACTTATGGTATTGAAATTGAGCAACTATTAGTCGAACCGCATAATCCTGCTTTATCCGACCATTTCTTAGTAACTTTTGAAGTACTGTTACTAGACTACAAAGCATTAGTCAAAAGCTCCTGCAGCAGAAACCTATCTGTTAGTGCTATAGCCACATTTAAGGAAGAGATTCCACCAATACTTAACTCGATAGCATGTCTGCATGTAGGGGAGGAAACTTATACAAAATGTACACCACCCCAAATTGATCATGTTGTATAGATGTGCTGCGAATAAACTTCTCTAGACTCTGTTGCTCCTTTGAAAAAGAAGAAAATAAAACAACATAGAATCTCGTTTAATTTGGCATATTACTCTCAATGAATATAAGAAAGCACTGCGTAAAGCGAGAGCAGCCTACTACTCTTCATTAATAGATGAGAATAAGAATAATGCAAGATTTCTTTTCAGCACTGTAGCCAGGCTGACAGAGAGCCACAGCTCCATTGAGCCTTCTATTCCCATAGCACTCAGTAGTAATGATTGTATGTGCTTTTTTAACGATAAAATTGTTACTCTTAGAAACAAAATGAATGACCTCTTGCCTTTGACCAGTATAGTGTTATCAACAGCTCCCGGAAACGTAAGTTCTAATATTACACTAGATAGTAAACTAGAATGCTTTTCAGCCATTAACCTTGAACAATTACATTCAATGATTCTCTCTTCTAAACCATCAACGTGCATGTTAGACCCAATTCCAACTAAGCTGTTGAAGGAAGTTTTTCCATTAATTAGCACTTCTTTATTAAATATTATGAATATGTCTTTATTATCAGGCTATGTTCCACAATCATTCAAAGTAGCAGTGATAAAATCGCTTCTTAAAAAGCACAACCTCGATCCAGAGGTTTTAGCCAATTAGTTGTGTGATTACCTAAAAAACAATGATTTATTTGAAGATTTTCAGTCTGGCTTTAGAACACATCATAGCACAGAGACAGCTCTGGTTAAAGTCACAAATGACCAGTGTTGGGCAAGTTACTTCCAAAATGTAATATATTACATATTACTTATTACTCTCTTTTGAAAGTAATAAGTTACATTACAAAATTACTGTCTCTGAAATGTAATGAGTTACACTACTTTAGTTACTTTTTAGTTACTTTCACCAAAATAACTGCAAAAGAATGGCTAGGTATTTTAAATGCTAAAATGTAGTTTAGTGCAGCTCATTATACATCCAGTGAAAGGCGATGTGGTATAGCATAACAACTGTGTAGGCCTTTAAGGCTCTGAACAACTTGTATAACACGGGTTAGTTGAATACTCGATTCTGATTGTAAATTCTTAACATGTGACACGTTGTTAATACAGTCGTACAGACCACTGTCAAGGACTATAATGAAGGTTGCTAAGGAGGATCAAGAAAGAGAAAGGAAAAGAGGTTAAAAGACGGAGTGCTGGACGTCAGATAAATCACCAGAAGAAGGCAGACAGGAAGTAAACACTAACAGGGCACGGAATGGGCTCTGTAGTGTGTTTAGTATGTGGCCGTGTACAGGCCCGGCTCCAGAACAACATGACTCAGGGTGCCTCTGAGATTACAGGGGGCGCAGCAGTAGTAGGTTTACATGAGCAATAGTGACCGGCAACAGCAATGAAAAATAGCATTGATGGGTCCAATGAACAGATTATGGCATTTGTTATGTTTTGAAACCAAGCAAGTGAGAACATTTCAAGTGAGTTAAAAGTGCAATCCTGAAATATCTCATACAGTCCAAAGTGGACTGTGGCAAAGAAAAGCACAACAGCTTAAAACTGTACTGATAAAACAAATGAGAACATATTGTAAATCAAGGCAAATATTATTTGAACCAGCTCATGGTTTGAAATGGCAAACATTGAAAAGCAAAAGTATTAAAACCATGTAGCCTACTAAACATCACTTTGGTCCCATCATATACTCTGGGAAGAGAATATTTACTGTGCTTGAAAACTGGATCACATCATCATGTGAGGTTGACTTTGTGACCTGGAGAACATTTCAGCTGCAACATTAGCTTGTTGATAAGCTTGGGATATGAGATCTTTTTGTAGCCATTCGTGGTGAAGGCATCTGTGCTATTGTATGCATTATTTTTGACCCAACATTTCTACAGGCATGGCAGAATATGGCACTATTTTTACATACATGGGTGCTTAGCCAAGTCTGATGTGTTGGCTCCCTTGGTTTGCAGGGATCTAAAACATTTCTCACAGACAGGCCTCGTGGTGTCCGTAGCAGCGCCATATAGACTGAGAGTTACGTAATCTCCGTTCACTCCAATGGACCACTTTTTTACAGCAATGGCGGATCGTGGAGCCTCTCAATCGTTCCCCGGAAGTTAGCGCCAAGGCTGGCAGAGCTGTGGAGTTGCAGCATAATAGACCGTTCGTGACGGACTTTTAAAGGTAAGAAGAAGTTTAAAGATTTATATTGCGGATATTATCAGTACATCTGATTCAAATGAACATGTGTATTAAAGGATGTCAGTGGATTATCCCTAAATTAGTAGATTTAGGGAACGTTTACAGATAACAGATTAAGCTAGCATACCGAAGCAAGTTAGCAACACACGTTGAACAGCCCTTTAATTGTAAATTCCGTTCTCTTAATGTCATTTCGTCCAACATGTTGAATTAGAGAAGAGGGGCTTCTAAACGGGATTGTATGCGGGGGTGGAGGGAGTTAAATATTAGATAAATATAACTTTGGTGCGTGTAAGAGTGAGTGTTTTTAGCAGAGCCATATTGTGTCCTTGTGATTCTGTTGATTATTACCTGTCTGTATAATGTTGCAGCTCAGCTGATTTTGGATTGATGGCAAAGGGAGAGGGACTTAAGTGAGAGTGAAAACACAAGGTAAGTTTAATACTGTTTTATATAAGTAAACACCTTATCTCCCCAAGGCATTTCCCATCCAATAGGTGTGCTGTGTGTGTATAACCCTTTCTCCTGTCTGTTACTCCCTCTTTCAGCACAAGAACCAGAGGGGGATTCAATGGAGCCTGAATACCTGCACTGAGACCCTCACCCTGCACCCTGAGTCTCAACTCTCAGTGTTTTTCAAGCCTTTCCCTGTTTTTTTGTATTAAACAAAACATTAAGCTTTCCCAATGGTGTGGTTTTCGTTTTGTGAAAAAGTGAAAATGCAGTGTTTGTATATAATTACATCACATATTTTGTTGCTGTTGGTCGTGAAATTGCTCCTGCTGTCTTGAGCCAGCCATTTTTTCCTCCGCTCTGTGTCAGTGGGGAAGCCGTATATTCGTACTCCTTTCTCTGAGCGATTTGAGCATCCCCAGGCAGCACAGCAAACCATGGTGGCGACTAGGAGGCAGCACAGCAAACCAGGACAACACGGAGGAAAAGGCACCGACAAACTGCATGATATGCTATTCAATGTTTATTGAATTCCATGTATTTGCAATGGATGTTCCTAAAACAACACATTTAACATCATCATATGCTGCTAGTCCTGCTAGTCCTGCTGCTGCTGCTAGTCCTTTGATAGTCACCTTTAAGGTCTCCTGTCCTTTCTGAAAGCCATAAAGATGACATTAGTCATTTAGATAACTTGTGTCCTCAATTACCAGGGGATTACTGAAACTACCATGAATTTAAGAAAATGGTAGAAATGAATCCAATCTGAATTTTAAAGCATTACTTTAGATCCCCTCCCTCTAAATGTATCAATAAACATTAGAAAGTTATGCTCCTGACTACCATACCAGTTTAAGAAGATAATATTGGTTTGAAAGAATTCAAAGCTATAAATAAACAGCAACAGGCTCTTTAACCAAGGCACTGTTAGTAACATGTAAACTAGTTGTTCACACTAATCCTAATATTATCACTTAATATTAGCAAATTCTATTTTATTTTTTAAAACATATTGATGTAAATACATACACATATTGATTTGTTGTATAAATATTGCAAATCAAAACCTTTATTCACTAATAATTACCAAAAATCGTAGTTCTATCTCCTGTTATCAATGCATTCACATTGCCCGCCATGAACTTCCGGGGAACGATCCTCGTCTACATGAACCACGTGACGATAACCGTTTTTGGACTTCCGTTGTCGTAACTCTTCTATCTATATGGCGCTGAGGGCGGCGAGTCAGGCGGGAGTAAGCTAGTGTCCACAACGGAGGGTAACGTGATGTCCCCATCTGACCTGTTTCTACGGTCTGCAGTAGATGCAGTGTTGCTGGCGTTTAGTGATGGTTGCTTTAACCATTTTCGTATAAATGATTATCCACAGATGTGTGTCACTGCTGTGGAAGCACTTTGGAAATGATGCACGCGCAGCGGAGCAGTTCACGCGCACCTGACACAATTTGTTGTTAGTATTTTTCGCTCCGTTCTCTTTTTTGAATAGAGGGTGCATAACATTCAACTGCCCCGAAGATCCCGGCGCGAAGCCTGAAGAGTAAACACCAGGTTTACTAATCTACCCGCACAATTTGTCTGGTGTCGGAATGTCTCGCTATGTTAGTACATTGTTAAAAAACAAAACACCATTTAATTTCGGGTTAAAATGTGTTGTAACTGCGTTACTGAGCATTGTAACAGGTAATATATTACCCACATTTCATTAGTAATGCGTTACATTACTACAGCAAAAAGTAATATATTACTGTAACTCCGTTACTTTTGTAACGCGTTACACCCAACACTGCAAATGACCTTCTAATAGCCTCAGACAAGGGACTTGTCTCTATTCTTGTTTTGCTCGATCTCAGTGCTGCATTTGATACTATCGACCATGATATCCTATTGCAAAGACTAGAGCACTTAGTTGGCATACAGGGAACTGCTTTAGGCTGGTTTAGGTCCTATCTATCTGAACGCTCTCAGTTTGCACGTGTCAACGATGAATCTTCCATACAACCAAAGTTAGCCATGGAGTGCCACAGGGCTCAGTGCTCGGACCTATTTTGTTCACACTATATATGCTTCCGCTATTCAATATTATAAGGAATCATTCTGTAAATTTCCACTGTTATGCGGATGATACTCAACTATATTTATCCATCAAGCCTGATGAAACCAATCACCTAAATCAAATTCAAGACTGCCTCAAGGACTTAAAAACGTGGATGACCTTACATTTTTCCAGTGAGACTGTAAGGAATCTTGGTGTTATATTTGATCAGGATTTATCCTTTAACGCCCACATCAAATCAATCTCAAGGACCGCCTACTTCCATCTACGTAACATTGCCAAAATTAGGCATATCTTGCTTCAAAACGATGCAGAGAAACTAGTCCATGCATTTGTTACTTCAAGGCTGGATTATTGTAACTCCTTATTATCAGGGTGTACCAAGAAGTCAGTCAAGTCGCTTCAGCTGATTCAAAATGCTGCGGCTCGTGTACTAACCAGAGTTAGGAAAAGGGACCACATTACTCCTGTTCTGGCTGCCTTACACTGGCTCCCTATATAACACAGGATAGAATTTAAAATTCTTCTTCTCGCCTACAAAGCCCTTAATGGGCAGGCGCCATCTTACCTTAAAGAACTCATTATACCCTACTGTCCTATTAGGGCATTGCGTTCCAAGAATGCAGGGTTGTTGGTTGTTCCTAGAGTCTCTGAAAGTACAATGGGAGCCAGAGCCTTTTCTTATCAAGCTCCACATTTGTGGAATCACCTTCCAGTTTGTGTTTGGGCGGCAGACAGCCTATCCGTTTTTAAGAGTACGCTTAAGACCTTCCTTTTTGATTAAGCTTATAGTGATGAAATAAATATAATCTAATAAGAATGCATTGACGTAGATACGTTGTGCCTCTTCACCTATACATTTTAGTTCTTACTCTTTCACTTAAATCCTAAAAACTTAGATCTTATATTTAAAACTTTATCCAAACCTTTCCCCTCTAAGACCTCTCGAGGTTTATTAGAGGGTAACAGGTTGCAGAGAACGCCTAGCCCGGCCGGGGAGTATGGAACGTAGTCACTGACCCACTCCTACCTCTGACAAATTCAGGTTCCAGGGGACCTTTCTCCCTGTGTGCCTCTCCACCTCTGTTTCCTACTTCTTACTGGCTACCCTTTTCCCTCAACCTATCCTAAGGGAGTGCATGTATGTAGACACGTTAGTTTAGCTGCTATAGGCTTGGACTGTTGAGGGGGGCACCTTTCTCCGTCTTTCTGGCTGTTTGTACCTGTGTACTCTCATGTTCCGATCAACCCAGTTTCCCCCAAATCTCTTTTTTGTGTCCATATATATATACGCCGGCTAATCATGTTGCTGTGGTCGTGTGTCCTGGATCCTCTATCCTGAGCACTGGATCTGAGTCCTGGACTTCGAGTCGTGTCTGAACAACCCAGTCTCACAAAAAAACGTGTAATAACTACGTTGGTCCACAACGTAGGACGTAGTATTTCTACAAAAACGCCTCTGAAATTGTAAGATCCCTACGTTTTTTTTCACCATTCATTCCAATGGCTGTCACGTGATCTTCACATTTCTCCCTGCAGAAAAAAAAACATGGCCGAACTTCGTTTTATTCTCAGTGTAAAATGCCTATTTTAAAGTTAGTTTGGCCATTAAAATGCCTTTTGATGTCATTTGATGCCAGAAATATGAGTTGTTATTTCAGATTATGTGTGCAGTGGATGTACACAAGCTTTAGTTTGCTAGTTATTATGAAGATTACTTCAGGAAATTGTGTCGATACAACGTTTTCATTGTTACCAAGGTGGTTGCTAGGGATGCTGCTATCAATATTATTTCTGTTATGTTGTGTAACTGTTTAATGGTGTTATCTTTATTGCTACCCCCTTCCCCATCAATGTATAGTGTTGGTCCACAGCGCAAACGTATTAGTTGAACAAAATCCGCATCTAAAATTGTGGCATAGATACGTTATTTTCCCATTTGCAATTCCCCATTTACTCAACAATAACACATAATTATCCTTGTGTTTATGTATTTGTTTGATTAATAAACACAAGTTGGAGTCCGTCAGGACCGAGGGTCGGAGCAGCTCATTTGCTTTAGAGAATATTACACCCGGAAGTAAGTATTCTCTCCGCTTCGCTTGACAAACCCCGTGATAGTCCTCAAGCTCTGTGATTGGAGAGTGTGCCGAGCGTCGAACAGCACTTGAAATGGGATGGAACCACGGCAGACTGTCCAAAACTGGATTTGAACGGCTCCACCCCGTCCCCCCCTCCCCCACCCTGTCCCCAGAACTTGTGTGTTTCGCAACATGTTCTATGGCACGTCTCTACTGGGAGTTGTAGTTTTAAAAGACGTTTTCGTATTTCCCATAATAAGAAGTTTCCAGTATTAAACTGTGTACATCCCTGGAGGTTTAGGGGATAGGAACACTCAAATTTAAAACATATAATTAATAAATGGGTGAAAATTGCTTGCGCCCATAATGGGCAGCATTAATATATACCCACATGACAGCTAAGGTCAGAAGAGCTTTATTTAACAGCTGGTCTTATGTCTGTGACCCCTCCTGTTGTTCATTGATGAGCCTGAAACATGCACTTGTCAAGGTTCAGAGGCACATTTTTGCAAATATGGCAATTTGCATTAAATCAGCATGTGTAACAGTTGTAAATATGCAGTGTTGTTTATTTGTAAATCATTTAGTATAATCACACAAATTCTGTGTTTTATATTTAATAATTCTGTGTTCTTTATTTATTGATTGTACAATACCTGACAAGGTCGGAGTTGAAAAACTTTGGTCGCAGGTTCCTCAACAGTGCATTACAAGACATCTATCAATATGTGTGTCCTTCCACCATTAAACTGTCGTATTCTGCACATTTCTTATACTATCTACATACATCTTATATAAGAGTATAATACATGTATAATATCAGTTAAAATAAGTGCTTCAACATAGTTAACTTTGCTGGAGGTATACACAAAGTTTTTCAATCATTGCATAACTACACCGTTTGTGAATATGATGTCAATAAACCTTAGAAAATCTTGAAATCTTGAAAGGGATGTGCAAAATAGTCATTATATACAGTCTTTAATTAACTATTAGTAGAGAATAACGAGTAATGAATATACTTTATAGGGATCCTATTAATATCTAATAATAAAAATAATGAAATCCAATAACATGCTTTAACCACTAGGTGTCCCTTTATATCAGCTGTGCACCTTTATGGTGTAAATACAGCCTATCTACCAATTGGATCAAATATAAAAGTCAGCCGAATTAGTGTTGATACTGCAAGGAGACGTATTGTGTGAAAAGAAATGTAAGATGTTGTTTAATGGCTGATATATTTATGATCCACGTCACGTTTTCAGTGTTGGCGGCAGTTCCTCATGTTTGTCTAGAAGTCTTCTCATCAGGGCTCTATAAATAGAGAACTACGGCAGATATGTAATATTTAATGCAGCCGAACCGTGTATTACAATGCCGTTATGTGATGACTTTCAAAGAGAAAAGCAAGCACACTCGGAATAAAGTGTTTTCGGTCTGTTTCCGGTATTTGTTTATGACGATGTGCTGTGAGATGTGAGACTGGAATTGCACAGGGGAAAATAACGGATTTTGTTAAACTAATACGTTTGCGCTGTGGACCAACACTATACATTGACGGGGAAGGGGGTAGCAATAAAGATAACACCATTAAACAGTTACACAACATAACAGAAATAATATCGATAGCAGCGTCCCTAGCAACCACCTTGGTAACAATGAAAACGTTGTATCGACACAATTTCCTGAAGTAATCTTCGTAATAACTAGCAAACTAAAGATCATGTATATCCACTGCACACATAATCTGAAATAACAACTCATATTTCTCGCATCAAATGACATCAAAACGCATTTTAATGGCCAAACTAACTTTAAAATAGGCATTTTACACCGAGAATATTCCATTGGAATGAATGGTGAAAAAAACATAAGGATCTTACAATTTCAGAGGCGTTTTTGTAGAAATACTACGTCCTACGTTGAGGACCAACGTAGTTATTACACGTTTTTTTATGAGACTGGGTTGGGCTGAACCGGTCTCTGCAGTCCTGCCTGACTCTCATCATACTACTTCCCTGATGGCTCCCACAAGATTGCTGACATCCTCGTGGATTCATCTTCTTATTATAGACACATGCTTTTCCAAACATTTGGTCTATGTTGTAAATGTATTCTCTCTCCGATTTAGATACGGCATCTATTGCACGTCTGTCCGTCGTGGCCTGGGAGAGGGATCCCTCCTCTGTTGCTCTCCCTGAGGTTTCTCCCATTATCCCCTTTAAACTGTGGGTTTTCTCCGGAAGTTTTTCCTTGTACGATGTGAGGGTCTAAGGACAGAGGGTGTCGTATTGTCATACTGATATTCTGTACACACTGTGAAGACCACTGAGACAAATGTAACATTTGTGATATTGGGCTATATAAATAAACATTGATTGATATCTTCACAGTATTATATTATCCAGTTTGTATCACTGACAAATACATCTAAGAGCATTTAAGCATTAATAGCCTACTTAAAATACTCTACTGTGTAGATTAGTAACAGTAGCCTACTGCATTATACCATATCAGCATATCATGTGTTTTTATAATTACAAAGTATAGTGACAGCAAGTGTTAAAATAAATGTAGTGCAGTAAAAAGTATATCTGCCTCTGAAAGGGAGTGGAGTAAAAATATAAAGTTGCCAAATATCTTCTTTTCTAATGTCACATTGTTCTGTTGTTTTACATAAAACCCTTCAGTTAAAAACATCGTATTGATATTTTTGTATCGCATTTGACATTGGTAATCCAAATCCAAAGGTTAGGTAAAGTTATCTTACTTTTATATTGTGATACTCAGATTAAGTTACACTTTTGGTAACGAGCAGTTGTAACACAATAGATGTTTTAAATACCCCTCCTAACCCTGGTAGGAGTGAGATTTTTAGGGTTATGATGTGCAGCTTACAGACATGGAGTCTCTGGGGAAGAGTGGTTTGGATCTGAACACAAACTAAAGAAACTCCATGCTGCTGAATCAACTCCTCATCATGACCTACACCCAAAACATCCTTACATCACACATACATTCTAAGGATAGCTGTATGAGGCTCAGAAACCCTGCATGGACAAGTTGGAGGAAATTCACAAAACCTGTCAAACATGTCAGATATGTCAGATCATGTTTTGGAAAGAAACTAGGAACTGTAGTGCATACTGTATTACGAGTTTGCTTCCTTCTAAAAGTGTATAAAGCAAATATTAGAGAGGAAGGGCATTTCAGTCTCCCTGTTTGTACCACACAGAGATATTGATAAGAAAGTTTACTTTGACTCGACTATTCATTTAGAACTTGCCTCGGGACTACAGGACTATTAAGCATTTTCGCTAACACTGGTATTTTAACTAAACTTATTCTTTGTGTTCACTAATGTGCTCTGTACCTGTCAAATAAACAAATATAAAGTAGCATAAAATGGAAATGCTTAAATTCCAGTTCAGTATA
The DNA here is from genome assembly GCF_902827115.2 of Pseudochaenichthys georgianus. Taxonomy (NCBI): domain Eukaryota; kingdom Metazoa; phylum Chordata; class Actinopteri; order Perciformes; family Channichthyidae; genus Pseudochaenichthys; species Pseudochaenichthys georgianus. Next base: position 39,600,302 of record NC_047507.1, on the reverse strand, counting down.
GCCCTACTTGAGATGAGGTGATCATGAGAAAGACTACATGTTTCATCAACGTACACTGTTAAATATCCAGAGCCAGATTCCCGATGATTGAAAAAGCTATGAAAGGGAAACTTATTTCTGAGAGAATAGAAAAAAAGTGCCCAAACTTGCACCAAATCCCAACTTTTGTCTTTATTGACATAAACTGTATATGCCTACAACCCGTCATAAAGCAACATGGCCGCCACACGGAAAACTCTCCGGTCTTTTTACCCTGTGTTTCTGTCGACAGAACATGAGTGTTTTTAGTTAACAGGAAAACATGGAAAACAGTTTATTGGCATATGCAAGATTCATCTTTCAATAGTTTTAATTAAATATCAGGACTGGGGTCGACCTAATGACAAATAAGGCGATATTACGTAACATACATGTGTTTTGAATCGCTTTTTCTTTTACAAAGATGTGTTTAAATTTCAGCCTGAACCGTCTTTTTGAATTTGGACCGACCCCGATCCATGACTGTGTGCTGACAGACATGAGAAAAGGAGAAGTGAGCAGAAGTTTTATGACGAGACAAATATGTAGTCTCTCAGCGTTTGAATCCTTTTTACTCCACAGGTGAGCCAAGAGCAGATTGAAGAGAAACATCCAGCCCAGCGTCTCAGTTTGACTACGTATTCACAAGAGGTCACTGTGTCAAAAGGCTGAAAAACACCACACACACTATCTTCAAATTCAAACAATGTAGGATTTTCTCAGAAAGCATCAGTGACAGACGAGGCGTGGAGTGTTTCATGTTCCCCCTGGCAGCCATATTGAAGGGACACAAACAAGTGGAACAGCGGAACAGAAGTACTCCGATCCTAATACCACAATCTACAAATACTAAAAAAAAAACCTGCTCCCACAATTATTGTCCTTTTTGAAATGTTAACATAATATTTTCAATTATTGGAGGAACCTGAGACTTTATATTGATATGCTAAAACTACACTGTAGCTATTGTGCATATGACAAATAAAGCCTTGAATTCTTTGAGAAGTGAAAAGAAGCGGAAATAGGAGTAAAAGTACAATGTTTCCTACCTTCTGATATATAGTGGAGTATAAGTAAACAGAAGCATAACATGGAGATTACTTAATTAAAGTACAAGCTCTTTCAAATCTTACTCGGCAATTTTCAGTGTAAATTGACAGTTTGTTACATGAAGGATTATCCAAAAACATTTACAGTAAAGTAGAAGAATCGCAAAGTGACACTCTACTGCAAGTAACAATCCACCACTGTAACAATTCATTCAGTTAATTAAACAGTACATTAGAATGCTAGCCTAGGGCTATCACTAATGGACAGAAAATCACTGAATCATGTAGGCCTACTGTACAATTTTAGGGTATCTGAGTATTTTCCCTTTATGCTACTTTATACTTCTACTCCATTACATTTTGGAAAGCAATAAAGTACTTTTTACTCCACTACCTTTATCTGACAGCCATTGTAGATTCAGATTCATAACTAATATTAAATATAAATCAGCTAATGAACAAACATGGACATATAATCATGGGTTAAGTTATCCAGCAGAGGATATACAATCATTAAATGAGCATAATAATATATGGAGGCCAATACTTTTGCACTTCTACTTAGGAATTTAATTGCAGGACTTTGGAAACGGAGTATTAGTATTTAGTATTGCTACATTGACTTAAGCAAAAAAGTTTGATTACATCTTCCACTCCTGGTGATAGGTGGTTGTTATGGGATCTCTATAATTGAACATTTGGGAATTGTAGCTGTTGGCATTTGATTTCCAAAAATAAACCTTATGATGATTAAACAGTTGCCTCGTTACATTTTCAATAAAGTAAGCATGTGTAAGTGTTTTCCCCTCACATGACATCTAATGAATGTAACTGATTAGATCCAGAGTTAGCTATGAGAGACGAAGCATTGCCTGCGGACCCTTCAGAAGGAGATATGGCAGACAGAGGGATCAAACTCCCGATCCTCTCTTTACAAGATGTTTCCACTGCTGTAACATTTTGAATGAGAAAGTCCTACATTTTTATTTTGCCGCTGCAGACATTTAGCAGCTATAGATGAGGGGTTGTCGTCGTCGTTTTAGAAGAGCAGAGAGATGACAACGCAGGAAGCAGAAAAATGGCTGAATCATGATCTGTTTTTTCTTTTCTTTTTTTCCCCTTACACATCTGTTTATTCTTCACATTCCTCCCAGAAACTCGTCCTCCACACACCCGTCACCTATAGTATGCACTAGTTACACAAAGTGCACATTCATGTACTCAAAAATAAGAGAGCGATATACATCACCACAGGCTTGGAGGGCATTTGTTTGGCGACTCTATGCCCTTTAAGGAGTGCACAGCTGGAGCAAAGAGATCACATTAATGAGAGGAGAAAAGCCTGGGTTCATTTCGTAAAGTCAGTGTACAAGTGCATACTTAAGGGTTGGGGTCTGTTTTAGATATATGCACGTAGGCTTTAAGAGAAAGCAGCAGCAGAGTCCCTGCCTCTCTTCCAGATGGAAGCAGCCTGCACACAGACAGGAGAGGGGCATTAGCTAGCTAGCAGGGCGAGCTAGCTTAGTTAGCCGCCCACGCCTCCAGGTCCGCCATGTCGTCCTCGTCTTCTTCCACCTTCTTCTTGTCTAAAAACAGGAGCAAACAGAAATAAACCTCAGATTTAATAATGTTATTCATAATCAGAACATTTGATTTATCCTTGGGGAAATTGGGTTTCGAAACAGTTGCTCCATTTTAGAACAAAATAAATGTTTAATTAAAACAAAAATATAATTAAAATATTTATAAAAATAAGGAAGTTAAAATACATTGTTTAAAAGGATTAAATAACATTAAATAGAATACAAATATTTATATACGAAGTTAAAACTGAACATGCATTCAAAAGATTAAAAAAATAACATAAAGATGTTTATATAAACATAAGAAGCTAAAGTAAAATGTCAAATGTAAGGATAAAATAAAAATAAATTCATACAATATATGATATGGAAGCACATCTTTGAAAAAATAACTAATTAAATAACAAATTCTGATTAATTGTGTGGCCCTAATATGCAACATGTATATCGTAATAAATGCTTTAGCGGTGTATAAATATGAATAAGATATAATTGCTGAATTGCTCGGTTTGGCTAATGATGATTGTGTAGATGTGTGTGCTGTTTGTGTGAGTATGACATAGACTTTTTACTTATAATAATACCTGGTCTCGATGGTAGTGATGTAGATGGTACGCTGGGTAGAGGAACGTCTTCTGTTCCTTGGATTTCCAGAAGATTTTTGTCCAGCTCTTCCTGTTCCAGCTCATCCAGCTCAGCCATAAGCTCGTCCTGAACACACACAAAAACACACACACATACACACGTGAGTTATCAATTAACCAACCACAGACAAAGACTAGTTTATTTTATAATAAAAGACACACTTCTCTCATCTGAGGTTTTATCCATTTGATGCCAGCAGCTGTAACTACAATAGGCGCTTTCACACCGCAGTACTTTTCCCACTGTAGTTCCGATATGGTTCCGAAATGTTGCGTTCACACCAAAAAAACCCGGAACTAAAATGAGTTAATGAGAACCTTTTCACCCCCTTTTCCGTCCCTGATGGAGAGCAGGTACTTTCATGGGAGAAAAAGGTTCCTATTTCTGATTGGCTGGGCCGATTGCAAACCACGCCCCGTAAAACTCCCCAAAAAGTTTTGTGAAGCCGCCATTTTATTATCCTCTAGATAATTAGCCTTAGACTCAGGTCCCTGGTTAGCCACTCCCCAAATCAGGAGAGATTGCGGACACCTGATTTGGGGAGTGGCTAACCAGGGACCTGAGTCTAAGGCCTAGGGGCCGTCACACCTCGCATTAGCATTATTAGCATTAGCCCAGCGCAGAAACGCAGAGAGACTAACTTATGGCAACACAAAATAAAACATGGGAGCGGTGGAGATGAGGAGGTGTCGGCGTTCTGGCAATTTACTCGGAAGGCTTCAGTAGAAGCTGCTGGGACTCCCAGCAGCTTCTACTGAAGCCAGTCCCCAACTCCGGGGACTTCCGGCCGGGGACTTTGGGCGGCAGTATACGCCGTGAAGTGGGTTGCGGCCTGCCAGTAAACCCAAAGCAGAAGAAGAAGAAGTGACGTCAGCGGCTTCATTTGCCTAATCCACCCCCAGGGACTTATTGCGGTGTGAACGCGATCTGTACTTAGTTCATGAGAACTAAAGAGTTCTCATGAACCTTTGAGGGAAAAGTACTGCGGTGTGAAAGCGCCTAATAGTTTATATATTTATGGTGACATGCTAAATCCTGGTGATATTCTTAAATATTGATGAAAGTTGAGGAGGGCCTCCAAAAGGCACATATTCACACAATATTACATTTTCCCTTTATTAATGTGTCAACAAGTCGAGTCCATTTGGTCAGTACATTCTGAAAATATAAAATGTTTCTGCCCTTTCTTATGTTGCACTTACTTATTTACTTTGTCTTTTAGTAAAACATAGATTTGTTCACTACTGTCATGAAGAATAGAGCTGTGGCAGATTATTTGAGTCGGGTTCCTGAGTTCCAGGGATGTTCTCACCTCGTCAAACTCATCCCCGAAACCGATCGGTCTGGAAATGACATCTGAGATTTCTTGAGCTACTTCCTGTTGTTCCGTGATGTCCGCCATCAGATCGTCTACTTTGTCTATGTCCCTGTGAAACACAAAGAGAGATGTGAGGATGTGTAAGTGCATGAATGAATACAAAATAAACCAGTATAAAGTGGGCAGGAATGAGTCCCAAGAGAGTGTGCATATCGCCACTTCTGGTTTGCTTGTCTTGTAGTCAATGGTTTTTAGAACATGTTTCTGGTTAAAAGCCAAAACAGGGTCTGCGTTCAACACAACTTAGAAGAGTATATTGACTCCACGACATAAAATACCCCACTGGTGAATGTCAGCAGCTTCTATGTTTTGATAAAATGTCTTATGAGACTACAAAACATGATTCGATTGGCTGACGCTTCTGCCGAGGCGTCAAAAGTTGAACATTGCTCAACTTTTGCAGCGAGCCACGCCAGCAACGCTCCACGTCGCTTCCCACGATGCAGTTCGGCTAAAAGTGACGTCACCCCATTCAAAGTGAAAGGGCAGAAGCGTTGGAAGCTTCAACGCACGCCGCTGAGTGGACGGGCCGTTAGATTAGCGGAGGTGACGTAAAGTCATGTGACCGTGCTGTAGTTTGTTTAAAGCCTAATGTTAGCTTTTAACTTCTGCCGATTGCAGTTACTCTTCAAAAACCATAAAAGTGGTTCTAATATGTGGAGATGATCCTGCTGAACAAAAGATGCATGTATGATAAACGTGTATTCGCCAGAGCTTATTTTATGCAATAATCCAAAATCTGTGGTAAAATGTCATTGGCTTTGTGTCAAGGAGATGCTTCAAATGTTGAGGTCGGCCAACAGAAACACGCCATCCCTGCACCACTCCATTACATACTTACAATAACAATGGTTAAATGTAACCTATCATTTGTTTCTCAATGTCTCTTACATGTTTTCATGTGCAGCCTTCATGGCCTTGGCGGCGTAGCCCATGTTCTTGAGCACTTCTGTGTTGGTGTTGGCGTTCTCTAGTGCTTCCCTCTGGAACTCGATGGTGGACAGCGTGCCGTCGATCTGACCCAGCTGCTGCTCGTAACGCTTTTTCCTTTTCAAGGCCTGTAGAGCCGCTGCACAGAAACAGACACGGAGTTAGTTCAGGACAACATTTCTCGTTGAAGCGGCTACAGAAACCTAATCTTGTTTCAAATCCCTGCTAATGCCGTCACAGTAAAACAGACATTGGGGAATCACTTTTAGAAGGCCCAGAGGTAGGGAGTAAAATGCGATGCTTCAGAGGAAGAAATCAGAAACAGATAGAAATAAAATAAGGATACAATTGTAACAACCCCTTGGCAAACAGAAAAGTATAGAAATATACCCTACTGTACTTTAATTGTCTCCTTAAAGGTCACATGTCATGGTCCTTTCTACTGATCATAATACCATTGTTGAGGGATATTACAATAGAAAAATACTGTGCAATTTTCCAAACTCACATTGTTTCGCATACAGCATCTCTGTAAACTACGTGTATTCACTCTCTCCACTAAACGGCTCGTTGGAGCTCTTGCCCCCCCCCCTCCCTGTGTGCTCCGATTGACCAATCCACTGACTTCCTCACACACACACGCAGCTCAGCTGATGTCTCCTCCCTGGCTGCAGGCTGATAACAGACAGTTGCGATCGCGGCAAAATTCTCTCTGCAGACCCATTCTCACAGCGTTTATCAACCTTTTTCTTCTCAATATCAAGCCACACTTATTGTTTTTACTTCGGCTGAGACTTTGTGTGTGCTCGGGGTGATTCACAACGTCCGATTGTTTCACGTTGTGAATCGCGCTGAGCTCCGTGGAGGTGTGATTTCCTTGTTTAGCGATACACAGCCAAACTCATCCTGAGCACACACAAAGTCACAGCCGAAGTAAAAACAATAAGTGTGGCTTGATATTGAGAAGAAAAACGTTGATAAACGCTGTGAGAATGGGTCTGCAGAGAGAATTTCGCTGCGATCTCAACTGTCTGTTATCAGCAGCAGCCCGGAGGAGACATCAGCTGAGCTGCCTGCACTGAGTGTGTGAGGAAGTCTGTGGATTGGTCAATTAGGACCAATCAGCGGGGGCTTAACGTAACGGCTCCGCGGACTTAACGTAACGGCTCCACGGATTGGTCCTTTTCGTTCCGGTTACAACATGACGTCCTGATGTACCCGGAAGAATCAAATGGATGATGACGTTTCACCAACGAGGCGTTTTGGGGAGTTCTTCTCTGTGTTAGAGTTTTACTCGCTACAGGGTGTACTTTGAGGGTTTTGACTCTGCAGACCGTTTACATGCATAAAAACCTTCATAACACACAAGGGGACGGGTGATAACCGGAAAAGCATGATATGTCACCTTTAATGTTGTAATATATGCTTATGAACATGCATTGCAACCTTAATTAATGTATTTAATTGTATTTCATTCTTAATTACTATTACATTATTTTATTTAAAAATAGTAGTAGTAGTAAGCTTTTAGTTTTTTTCTCAGTTTGTTTTGTTTATTTAAAAAAAGCTATTTGGCCTTAAGAGAAAGTCCAAAAGTCTAAGAACGAGATGGAAAGGAACAGAGGATTCAGTAGCACTATACGGTACCTCAGGTCAAACCGAGGACAGCGATAACAGCTCAAGTAGACAGGAACTTTGGGGCCTTTGGTAAGTCATGAGCAGAAGAGGGAGGCTGTGAGATGTTGGAATAAAGTGTTTGTCTTCATGAAACAGGACTCTGATAATCGGATAAAATCCTGTCTGAGCCAAATCTCTGTCAGTGTGACCTCAGGCTGTTTCGGGTTGTCCTCTCACTATTGCTTCCTGACAAGACCAGCATTTCATCCAGCTCACGGTATCAACTTAGAATAACCGAGATGATACATTTAGAAAAACGTATTTGGAGACAACCGTTGGATTTCCCCCTGATCTCAGACTGCGGTCGGTTGATAACAAAAAAGTGATATTTGAAGTTTGTTTAAGCCATTAGAAAGATAAAGATGCCAAACATTCACTGGTTCCATCTTCTTAAACATGCCATTCTTTTATTTGAAGTAGGGCTGCACGATATTGGAAAAAACTGACATTGCGATTTCTTTCCCCCTGTGATATATATTGCGATATGAAAAAATACAGGAATTGAAGAAAATACCGTTTTTTTTGTTCGCAAACTATCCTTTCTTGAACTTTAATGCTATACAATTGGTATTTTTTTTAGCAATATTTAACCGGATGAAGGATTTTAGTCACGGACGTCTGAATCTTAAAGGGGACTATCATGCAAAATGCACTTTTGTACATCTTTTATACATGAATATGTTTCCCCGGTGTGTCAGGGAACTCACCACGTGTCAGAAAACACAGCCCTTTTCCTCCATACCCAAACTCCATCGATCAAGCCAGTGTGGCGGAAACGTTCTCTCCCTCTTCTTCTCATGCTCCCTGTCACTCTCCTTTAACTCCTCCGGTGACATTCTGTTATTTGAAGAATGTTATTTGCCCGGAGCTTGGCCGGTTACCGCTGGTATTAAAAACATTTTGGCGAATGGTTAGGTGGCGAGAAAGTCTGTAGTGAACGAACGCGCTCCCGCTCATGGGGGAGCCTGCTCGCGCTGCGCTCCCGCAGCAAACAGCCGTTTGCTTTTCACCCAACAACGACAACCGCCTCACGAAACGCTATGTGGTAGCGTTAATAAACGAAACAATTTAACAACATTGCTTGTCAAAATACCTATACCACAGGACCATTTAAAAAAAGAAGAAGTTTTTAGTGGAACCGAGCGGGAAAGTGGAAAGTACGTTATGCTGGCCCGGGGGGTCGAAATAGTGCTTCCGGGCCAGCGGGCCATTTCTAATGTCAGCCCTGCTTTATATTTCTGAAAATGGGTTATGCGTGTAACCCTATATATATATATATATATATATATATATACAGTCTATGGTGTAACCTCAAACCTCAAGGATGGATTCACTTAATTTTAGACTGAAATATCGCAGTAAGGTATGGATGGATTGCCATTACATTCGGTCAATATATTCATGAACCCTTGACTTCAGGATTGACGAATGCAATACCCGTAAAAGTTGCAACATCCTCCCATCAAAAAACTATTCTTTCCATCATTTTGTCCAAACACATTTTATGACATTTGTGTTTAGTGCTTAAGAACAAATGCTAGTCCACTAAACTAAGTTGGTGAACATGTTCAACAGTATCTAACAACATATTAGTAATGTCATAATTATCATGTTAGCATGCTGTTAGCATGTAGCTCAGAGAACTGCTGTGCCTCTGTGCAACTTCACAGACAGCTCACACCATTTTCTTCATGTGGAAAAGTAATCCATAGTTACATGAAGCTAAACAACGTTGAAACACTGAAACTCAATGGATTTGATCACATATGGCTGCTTTGTTCCAGTGGAGCCAGACAGCAGCAGATTAGATTTGTCATCGTATTATATCAGCACCCGGCTCTTTTTCTGGACTGATAACGATATTACCTACAAATCATTATTAAATTATCGGATGCAGAGCTGCACTCAGCCTGCACACTTAGATTTTAGGTTTAGTTCTGCGACCCTTTGTTTTTCCTGTTCCTGGCACTCTTCAGTATTTAGCTTCCCTATGTGTGTAAAGTAGAGCTGCACAATGAGGAAATGTGCAATATGTGATCAAGTTATTACTATTACTTGCGATAAATTAACAGATATTGAAGTCTACATGGTTCTGCTTTTCTGCTGCTTTCCGTATAATGCTCAAACATATTGCTTATTGGAAAAATTCATTAGAAATACGTATTTCGAAAGCTATAATAAGGTGTGTGATAAAACTGGAAATCCTTTCTTTCCAACACTCTTTTAATTGACAAATTGAACATTCAACTGAACACAAAAGGTGCTGAATTGCAGTAGTTATTGCTTAAGTTGACATTGCAAACACGATTTTAAAGAAGTCAGGGTCTGACTAATGGCACATTTCCACTGCAGCGGGGTAGCCCTGTTTAAGTGTCCCTAAGCGTCCTCGCTCAGGCCTCGGGCTGCCTCGCTGGCCGTCCGAGGCCGTGGCGCATTTCCATTACAGTTTAGGACCTGGGATAGCAGCGCAGTGTAGGCGGGGCGTCTGTGCAGAGACATCCTGGAACACTTTCACATTTCGAGTTGTTCCGTCGAGCTCCCGCTGGATTTTATCATCCCCAATGAGATGTCAACGTCAAAAAATGCTGTGTATAAAAATGCTGCAAGCTTGCTTCTAGATATATAGGCGACGCTAGGGATGATCTCGCGCGCGATCTTGTGACGATTCTCTCTGACCAATCAGCAGTCGAGAGTGTTGACGTCACTAGTTCAGCCCTGGCCCTGGCCTGATAGAACCACGATTTGATGGGGCCGGAAAAAGTACCCGCTAGCCGGTGCTACGCTATATGGAAAGGTCACCAAAAACTGGCCTGGCCACTTGAGGACGATTAAACGGGGCTACCCGCTGCAGAGGAAATGCGCCATAAGTGTTGTGACAGGTAGGGATAACACTTAGTCAGACCCTGACTTCATGGGAAAATATGATGTAACCTTAATTACTGACTATTTTTTAATTGGTAATTGAATTTAGAAAAACATTTCTTTATATAAGGAAATCTGATCTGCCATGGTAACACGTGACCTGAATTGTTTGATGCCACAACCAAAATGTCCCTGTACAGGAGTGCAGGAGGTATACATGCTCATTGCATTCCCTGGCTGACGTCCTGCATTAGTAGCTGTGACGTAGCCACCCTCTATGGCTTGGAGGAATAACCCAGGTGGAAAATGTTTAACAAAGACTTGATGTCAAAGAGCACAAAGGGTGATGAGGTATTGTAGCAAAACGTGTAAAGTGGTTCAACCTGCCATGGTGCAGATGCTGCTTTCACTACAGGTTTATTATGTTTACTTTGAAAAATGTATGGACTGTGGCTGCGAGGGAGTGCGGTCGTCTTTCAACCAGAAGGTTGTGGGTTCGATCCCAGCCCGTGCAGTCAACATGTCGATGTATCCTTGGGCAAGACACTTAACCCTGAGTTGCTCCCGATGGCCAACGGTGTGTGAATGTTAGGTCCTAGAGTAAGGTACACTGCTCTGTATGAATGGGTGAATGACATGGAGTATGTAAAGCGCTTTGAGGGGTCTTAAAGACTGGATAAAGCGCTATATAAGTACAGTCCATTTACCATTGTGTGTGTTATTTATCACCTGACTATAGGGAGGTTTACTGATTGGATGAAAATCAGGTTTCAGGGTTTAAAGCTTGTACAATGTCATGAAGAACAGGACTTTTAAACCAGTTTCAAATGAGCTAGCAGTGCAAATGAGTTCCTGGAATGACAATATTGTGTCCAGTTGAAGTATAAACAAATACAGCTTTGAGGTTAATATGAGCTGTGAACTGAGTCCTAATGCTGCAGAACCAGCTAATGCAAAATACAAATAATAATATAACACTATTAAACATGTGCAAGATGTAGAATAATGCAGTCATCTTTTTTTGTTTCACAATTTTTTAAGCAGTGACTTTTTATACAGGACTGAATCTACTGAAAATGTATTGTGGTCAGCATGTTGACACCACTCTGTTGCTCAATAACATGTTTAAGTATATATTCCATATATAACCAGCTGAGTGTACTATTTAACATTGTGCTCATTTTACGTTTTTTTACTTTACTGTTTTTAGATGGAGGAGCATGTTATCGCTGCAATGACAACCTTCCAAAGTTTGCGTCACTATTCTGGAAAGTTGAAATTGCTGTGAAGTGTGGGATTCCTTAAAGCCCTTAGATCAGGGGTGTCAAACTCAATTTCATGGTGGGCCACATTAGCATTACGGTTGCACTCAAAGGGCCGGTTGTAACTATATAAATACATAATATATATGAAATAATGTATAATATTATTGCCTCTGCATTGGATTTTTATCGGATAGGGTAATAACTTCATAATTAACTATGTCTGAAAACAAAAGTCTAGGGCAAATCTCTTCAGTGCATGTCACAAAATGAGATGCATTGTGGGACATGTAGTTTATGGGCAACGTGCTTCTGTAAGGTAAGATAAGATGGATCTTTATTAATCCCTGTGGGGAAATTCAGTAGTTTAACAGCAACAGGGTAAGATTGAAAAACAGGACAGCACAGATGCACACAGATTAATACAACTAAGGATAAATCAAAGATAAAAATAAGAAAGATAAATAACTATAAAATAAGAAATTAATTAAAAATATATAGATATACTGTAAAGTAGCATGTAACCGTATAATAAACGTATTATATTCTTTGCAAGCTCTTGCGGGCCCCATCAAATGAAGCCGGATTTGGCCCCCGGGCCTCGACTTTGACTCCCCTGCCTTAGGTGAAGCCGTGGCTTTAAATGCAGCATCCGAGTGCTGTTGTAAATGAGCACATCCTCTACAGGCCTTACCAACACTACGTCAGTGCCACGTCTTCCACAACTCAATATCAAACAGATCATAGTGCAGTTGAAAAGAATCATTGCCAAACGTAAAGTCCTGGCTGCTCCCTGTAAGCACTATTTGCTAGATAGAAGGAAGCTGCCGATGTTCAAATGAAACCCTGATAATCCTGAGCACATCATTCTTAAGGCACTTTTTGCCACAGTGCATACTTCTGTCAGTGAATGTACCTACAGTTGAAAACTTCATATGCTGACATTTAAAGCACTATATATATATTAATGTTAAATTACTATCTTAAAAAGTCTTACAAGAATGCCTTCAATTCATTAAAAAGTCCCAAAATACTAAAAACTTCCTGAAACCAGAAAAGTTTCCATTTGATAACAAAAACGTTTTTGAATCCATTATCTTTGTAGAAAACAAACACGTTCCTATGTATGCAAGAATGAAATAAGAGTACATATTAATGTTAGTTGTCATCATAGGAATCAAGAGAATATGTAATTACTCTTTTTCTTTTTGAAGTCACTATTTCAGTAATGAGCTACGAGCCTTTTTCTAAAGTCATACAGCAGAAGTATTTGGATATTTAAAATAGCCTTTCAGTTGTCTGTGTTGTTAAACAGCCTTAATCGATCAGATCATCTGATGACAGGAACACTCTGGGCTGCATGGAGTCGAGTAGGACCTTTAGTATTTTGAAAACATTAAGCGTATTACCCGGATACTTTTAGCAAGAACTTTGAACTCAAAGCATGTCACAGGTCAGTTTGATTTCTGACTTTTGTCTTTGACTATTTTACAAGGTTCTCTGGTTCTGAGTTACATAACCTATTTTTGGAATTACTACAGCTATAATAAATGCAAGCTGTTAGATCATAAATATATGTACACTACATTGCCTTTAAATGAGACTTATTCTGTGTTTTAATACCTATCCTTAACATACCGTTTTGTTCTTATTCCTTTGGTTGTTTTATTCTATCTTTTATATATTGAATTGTTGTTAGCTACCCATTAATGCTATTTGCTTCCTCTTTTTTTGTTATTATTTCGATTTCTTGCCTTTTTATTCATTTGTTTATTCAGTTTAGAAATGTATTTAATGTTATTAAATATTTATAATTTATTTTCGGTTAAATCCGTAATATAAAAGATAGTAACATACTATATGTACTTTTGACTGGGTGTCATTAAGTGAACAAGCTACTGTCTAGTAGCTAGTTAGTCAGACAGTTTGACGTTACGTTACAGAACCACAAAGTGAATGAAACAATACAGTCAAGTTTGTAGGTTAGTAACTCTCACTTGTTGTTTGATGTGTCCCTTTCAGTTCATTTCATTCTACAGAAATAGTATTAACACTGTGCTGTCTTTTAAAGACACATTTAGAGTCATGTGACCGTGTTCGGGTGCCGTTAACATGAGAGCCTGTCAACTTCCCGGTTCCTTCCCTGTCGTTAGCCCGCAGGCTAACTAACAAACTAACTAACTAGCGGTTTGACTAACCCGTCAACTTCAGGAGCTTTCTTTCTCACCTCGTTTATTTTTCGTGCCATTCTTCTTCGCCGTAACGAGCTCCTCCCCGATTTTCTTTTCTAAAAAGTCCTGTTTTTTGGCCAACATCTCCTCGGTTTCTCGGAGTTTCTGGATAGCCTCCTGGGGTGTCGGCGCTTTTCCACCCTTACCCCCGCCGCCGAATAACTTACCAAACACCGACATTTTGTTAGTAAATGTAAACAATAACGGCTGATGTAACCGTACACGAACAGCCGGCCCTTTGTGGTACAGGACAGGTGGTCGTTAAATTGCTTGGTTGTCTTTCTAGATAACTATAACGTTAGTAACCGAGCGGAGGGCTGCCGCTGCTGCTGCTGTTGTTGTTATTTTTGTCTCTTCTTCCGCCTCTTCCAGAAAGGCCCCGTGATGTCATTACGTCAGCGCTGTTACGTGACTCATGCGTGACATGCGTTCAGGGAAATTCACAAATGAGCTGTTAAATATCTAAAAAAAAATCTATTTTTAGAAATCGTTTACCTTCAGAATTAAAAAACATTTTCTACTTACATTTTTTGTTTTTAATATTGCTATTGCCAAAAGTATAAAAACGTTTTTTTAATTCATTATTATTTATATTAATAATATTTACTATTTTTAGCTCAATAATAACTTATGTCATTATTGTATAACAACCTGATAATTTTAACTGTTTTAATTTCACCTCTGTCAGAATGTATAAGTTGGTATATATTTTCTAAATTTGTATGCAAGGCAGTTGTCCAAAACTAAAAATCCCCTGGTTAAGATCATAAGTGATCATGTTAGATCTAATGTAATGATAAGTTTGATAAACCACGATAAAAAAATCAGGTCAGAATTCAGGAAGCAAATCACTGCTGGATGTTACGCATTGATGCATGATAAACAACATGTCCATCCATCCCACATATGGAAGTATAACACGTCATATTGTGATTGATGTTTTTAATTTTTTTAATGCTACATAATCATAACTCACTAATAACTTAGTCAGTCAGTTATTTTTCGGTAAAAGTCACAACTTCCAATCAGCTGCAAGCGCCAAAAGGCCAGCCTAGTTCCTTCAGAAAACTACACCTCCCATGATTCACTGTGGCGTATTTTTCCAGCTGAAGATTTGAATGACCTGAGCGCCAGCCAATCAGAGCTTGCGTTGTTTGAGGGACAGGAGGAGCGGGAGCCACCTGGAGCACAGAAACATGGGGTGAGATAGATGTACACAGGGGTGGAGAGTAACTAAGGAATATACAAAGTATGCATTTGAGCTATACTTGTACTTCACTTCAGTATTGTATGCTAGCTTATACTTTTACCCCATTGTCTTTTGTATGCCAATATTACTTTTACATTTGTACTTGTAACAGAGTATTTTTACACTGTAGTATGTCTGCTTTTTTCTCAAGTAATGAATGACTTGAACACTATGCACAATTTATCCATACAAAATATAAGTATGGATGTAAATAACTTACTTGGATATTTCTTTCTGTAGGGGTCAAAGGTCGTGCTGCAGGGCCACTTGGAGGCTCTGCTCTTAAGACCTCCTTTAACTTCACACACTCCCTCTCGTACTTAAACACATTGTAAACATATAATCAAATTGTGAGCTTGTGCGATCCTCACTATTGTATGAATTAATGCAAAGACTTGAAACAATGTGTGTGTTTTCTTTGGTGTGTCTCTGTATGTGATGACTGGTAGTAAAGTGAAGTAAAGGATTTAAGTACACTTTTAAGGTAATTGTACTTTATTTGAGTATTTAGATCCCCTGCTTATACGGAAGACTACTTCACTACAATAACACTTACCCAGCAGGATATGCAGTGTGTGTGTGTGTGTGTGTGTGTGTGTGTGTGTGTGTGTGTGTGTGTGTGTGTGTGTGTGTGTGTGTGTGTGTATGTGTGTGTGTGTGTGTGTGTGTGTGTGTGTGTGTGTGTGTACCTCCTTGTAAGCCTCAGTCAGGGAGCCCCACTTGCTTGGCCAGACAGAAGCCGAATCCTTCTCAACCTTTACATATGCTTTCCTACACACACACACACACACACACACACACACACACACACACACACACCACACACACACACACACACACACACACACACACACACACACACACACACACACACACACACACACACACACACACACACACACACACACACACACACACACACACACACACACACACACACACACACACACACACACACACACACACACACACACACATGTAGCTGTTGATGTAGCTGCTGCCTGCTCTTTGGTTTGGTTTGTTTGAGTCTAGTTCTCCCACTGATTTTTTACTGTCTCACATGTATAATGTGTTTCTTTTATGCTGACCATTTGAATTGCACTAAACAAAAGGAAAAGGAAAGCTGAAGCTAGATGCTAACAAAATAATAAATGGCTTATTTTTGCTTAAACAAGGCATATATAGGTAGTGCATCGTAGTACTAGCAAGAGCTAGAGAACATGCAGAAGGAAATTGATCTGTGCGCTTTTTTAAATTAAAACAACATGTATATTTTATTTACTTTGTAATGCTGTAATGATAACATTTTCTGGTTGGATACTACCAAATATTTAAATGTATAGACAATGTTTCTAATAAAATGTAATCTATACCATGTCAACAACATGGTGCTCTGCAGATATATTATCTATCTATTTTACATTAAAGAGAGTGAAATTAACCCAGTGGAAAACACATTAAGATTACGAACTACAAAACATAGAAAAATGATTTAAAAAATGAAAACAATATTAAAGTGTTAACAATGAACAATAAGGCATTCACAATGATCACACAGGAAGACACGTCTCATGTTTTAAAACAAAATAAAGATTAGAATTAGTACTTATTCTGACTTTTCAACATCCAGTCAACTTTACGCCAACCCCCCCACCAAAACAAATCAAATACATCTTTGTGAATCACTCTGGCCTCTTTCACAAAGAGTGATACAATAAATACCAATGGTAAGCAACATTAAATCAAATAACAGTGAGCAGGTTTACCAGATTTCATCTCGATGCACAAAGTTGATGGGCTTAGATGTTCCCTGTGGATCTGCCATTTGTCCTGACCAGAGTGTGTGTGTGTTTGTGTGTATGTGTGTGTGAGGCTCTTTAGTTTTGTACGGCTAATGTTTCACCTGTGTGTAAGTTACACTGACAAAACTGTTTACCGTCGCCATGGGGACGGAGTTCCGTGACACTCACATACACATATATCTCTGTGTAACCGTGGCGATGATAGGATGGAAGCACTGGAGGGGAACTCAAACATTAGAGAGGTGTCCACTGAAATATCTCGATAACTCATACATACTCTGAAATAGAGTGGTGCAGGGATGAGTCCTTAAACCTGGGGATGAGTTAGCATTTAGCACTTCTGGGACTTCAACAGGAAATAAGGTCTGTGGTTAACAAAATCTTTGACATCAAATTCTTCAGTAAACACACCTGCATGTCTGAAGCTTATATGTGTCAAAGAAAACAGGGGTTGCTAACAAGTGGTAAACGACATCTCGCCGAACATTAGCCTATTTTAGCTTAGCGATGGTGACGTGAAGTTATGTGACCGTAGTTTAGTTTGTTTATAGCGTACATTTACCCTTTTACTTCTGGAGATTGCATTTACACTTCAACTATTTTAAAGAGGTGTTAATATGTGGAGATTATCCTTGTGAACAAACCTGATGGTATCATAAACGGAGGGAGGCTGTGGCTCAGTGGATAGTGTGCTTACTTCGAATCAGGGGATAGCAAGTTTGAGTGCCACTGCAGTCAGCATGTCATTGTGTCCCTGAGACACTTCACCCCAAATTGCACCTGTGGGGATTGTCCACAGTACCGAATGTATGTAAGTCGCTTTGGATAAAAGCGTCTAACAAATGTAGCCACAGATCATATTTTCTTGAATATTAAAAAAAATTCTCATTGCTATTGTGGAGGAAGCCTCTTTGATGCTAACTTCCGAGTTGGCCTGGACAATATGTCGTTGTACCACTCTCTACAGATTCTGAAATAGGCTTCTGATCACCGTTCACTCACACACTAACCTCCTTTTCCCCTCTCTCTCCAAGTGAGGTTCTTCCCCTCATTAACCCTGGACACCACCCTCTCTTTCCAGGCACACGTCAAATCTGTCACCAAATCCGCCTTCTACCACCTAAAAAATATTGCCAGAATCCGGCCTTCACTCTCTGACTCTGTGGCAGAAACCCTTGTACACGCCATCATTACATCCCGTCTGGACTATTGCAATGGAGTCCTGTCCGTGGTTCCCAGCAAAACCCTGGATAGGCTCCAATACGTCCAGAACTCTGCCGCCAGGCTTCTCACCCACACCAAGCCATGGCACCATATCACCCCCACCCTCATCCACCTACATTGGCTGCCGGTCAAGTCCTGGATTCAATACAAAACACTCATCCTCACGTACAAGTCCCTCCATTCCCTCGCCCCCCAGTACCTATCGGACCTCCTCCATCCCTACACCCCTTCTCGGAGTCTGCGATCCTCAGACACGGGCCTGCTCTCCATCCCCCGCTCTCGCCTCCGAACTGTTGGTGACAGGGCATTCAGTGTTGCGGCCCCCACCCTCTGGAATGCACTTCCTGCCGAGATCCGTAATGCTGCCTCCCTGGACATCTTCAAATCATCACTAAAAACATACCTGTTCACCCTGGCCTTCGGGCCCTAGCCCTTTCTGGTCCCCCGGCTTCCATCCATCCATCTTCTCCCGCTTATCCGTGGTCGGGTCGCGGGGGTAGCAGTTCCAGCAGACATCAACCAGCTCTGACTGGGGGATCCCAAGGCGCTCCCAGGCCAGCGAAGAGATATAATCCCTCCACCTGGTCCTAGGTCTACCCCTTGGTCTCTTCCCAGCTGGACGTGCCTGGAACACCTCCCTAGGGAGGCGCCCAGGTGGCATCCTAACTAGGTGCCCGAACCACCTCAACTGGCTCCTTTCGACGCGAAGGAGGAGCGGCTCAACTCCGAGTCCCTCCCTGATGACCGAACTTCTCACCTTATCTCTAAGGGAGACACCAGCCACCCGGCGGAGGAAACCCATCTCGGCCGCTTGTATCCGCGATCTCGTTCTTTCGGTCATGACCCATCCTTCATGACCATAGGTGAGGGTAGGAATGAAAATGGCCCGGTAGACAGAGAGCTTTGCCTTCTGGCTCAACTCCCTTTTCGTCACAACGGTGCGGTAAAGCGACTGCAGTACCGCTCCCGCTGCTCCGATTCTCCGGCCCATCTCACGCTCCATTGTTCCCTCACTCGAGAACAAGACCCCGAGATACTTGAACTCCTTCACTTGGGGTAAGGACTCATTCCCTACTTGGAGTGGACAGTCCATCGGTTTCCTGCTGAGAACCATGGCCTCAGATTTGGAGGTGCTGATCCTCATCCCAGCCGCTTCACACTCGGTTGCGAACCGATCCAGTGAGTGCTGAAGGTCGCAGACCGATGAAGCCATCAGAACCACATCATCTGCAAAAAGCAGTGGTGCAATCCTTAGTCCACCGAACTGCAGACCCCCTCCCCCACGACTACGCCTCGAAATCCGATCCATGTATATTACAAACAGGATTGGTGACAAAGCGCAGCCCTGGCGGAGGCCAACCCTCACCGGAAATGGGTCCGACTTACTGCCGAGGACCCGGACACAGCTCTCGCTTTGGGAGTACAGAGATTGGATGGCCCTGAGTAGAGACCCCCTCACCCCATACTCCCGCAGCACCTCCCACAGTAACTCCCTGGGAACCCGGTCATACGCCTTCTCCAAGTCTACAAAACACATGTAGACCGGATAAGCGTACTCCCAGGCCCCCTCCAGGATCCTTGCGAGAGTAAAAAGCTGATCCGTCGTTCCACGACCAGGACGGAATCCGCATTGTTCCTCCTCAATCTGAGGTTCGACAATCGGCCTGACCCTCCTTTCGAGTACCTTGGAGTAAACTTTCCCGGGGAGGCTGAGTAGTGTGATGCCTCTGTAATTGGCACACACCCTCTGATCCCCCTTTTTAAAAAGGGGAACCACCACCCCGGTCTGCCACTCCTTCGGTACTGTTTCCGACTTCCACGCAACGTTGATGAGACGTGTCAACCATGACAGTCCCTCAACACCCAGAGCCTTCAGCATTTCCGGGCGGATCTCATCCACCCCGGGGCTTTGCCACTGTGGAGTTGTTTGACGACCTCAGTGACCTTTCCCTCGGGAGATTGGTGTTGATCCCCCGTCATACTCCAGCTCTGCCTCTAACATAGAGGGCGGAGTTGTCGGGTTCAGGAGTTCCTCAAAGTGTTCCTTCCAACGCCCCAACACTCCATCAGTTGAGGTCAACAACGTCCCATCCTTACTGTACACAGCTTGGATGGTCCCCTGCTTCCCCCTCCTGAGGTGTCGGACAGTTTTCCAGAACAACTTTGGTGCCGCCCGAAAGTCCTTCTCCATGTCTTCTCCGAACTTCTCCCACACCCGCTGCTTTGCCTCGGCCACGGATGAGGCTGCTGCCCTTCGGGCCTGTCGATACCTTGCAACTGCCTCGGGAGTCCCCTGGGATAACAAATCCCTGAAGGCCTCCTTCTTCAGTCGGACGGCTTCCCTGACCACCGGTGTCCACCAGGAGGTTCGAGGGTTACCGCCCCTTGAGGCACCTAGGACCTTGAGACCACAGCTCCCCGCCGCGGCTTCGGCAATAGAGGCTTTGAACACCGACCACTCTGGTTCAATGTCCCCAACCTCCACAGGAATTCCCGAAAAGCTCCGCCGGAGGTGTGAGTTGAAGGCCTCCTGAACTTGGGCCTCCTCCAGACGTTCCCAGTTCACCCGAACTACACGTTTGGGCTTACCAGGTCTATCCAGAGGCTTCCCCCGCCACTCGACCCAACTCACCACCAGATGGTGATCAGTTGACAACTCCGCCCCTCTCTTTACCCGAGTGTCCAAAACATACGGCCTCAAGTCCGATGATACGATAACGAAATCGATCATGGACCTTCTGCCTAGGGTGCTCTGGTACCACGTACACTTATGAGCATCCTTATGCTCGAACATGGTGTTTGTTATGGCCAATCCATGACTAGCACAGAAGTCCAGTAACAAACCACCACTCCGGTTCAGATCAGGGGGGCCGTTCCTCCCAATCACGCCCCTCCAAGTGTCTCCATCATTGCCCACATGTGCGTTGAAGTCTCCCAGCAAGATTAAAGAGTCCCCTTCAGGAGCCCCATACAGGACTCTTTCCAGGGTCTCCAAGAAGGCCGTATACTCTGAACTGCTGTTGGGTGCATAAGCACACACAACAGTCAGAGTTTTCCCCCCCATAACCCGCAGGCGTAGGGAGGCGACCCTCTCGTCCACTGGGGTAAACTCCAACAACGAAGCACCTAACCGGGGACTTGTGAGTATCCCCACACCCGCCCGGCGCCTCACACCTTGAGCAACTCCGGAGAAGAATAGAGTCCAACCCCTATCCAGAAGTAAGGTTCCAGAGCCGACGCTGTGCGTAGAGGTGAGCCCAACCAGATCCAACTGGTACCGCTCCACCTCCCTCACAAGCTCCGGCTCCTTCCCCCCCAGAGAGGTGACGTTCCACGTCCCCAAAGCCAGCTTCTGCCGCCCGGGTCTGGTCCGTCAAGACCCTCCGCTTTCACTGCCACCCTTCTGGCAGCGCACCCGACCCCATCGTTGTTTCCCGTAGGTGGTGGGCCCGCGGGACGGAGAAGCGGAGGTGTTGCCCACGTTGCCTTTTCGGCTGGGCCCGGCCGGGCTCCGTGGCAAGCCCGGCCACCAGACGCTCGCCGACGAGTCCTCCTTCTGGGCCTGGCTCCAGAAGGGGACCCCGGGCTTCCTCCGGGCCGGGTATCCTCACTTCTTGTGTCGTCTTTCATGAGGTCTTTTGAACCAATCTTAGTCTGGCCCCTTGCCTGAGACCAATTTGCCATGGGAGACCCTACCAGGAACACAAGGTTCCAGACAACACAGCCCCCAGGTTCATCAGGGCACACAAACCTCTCTACCACGGTAAGGTGCTGGTTCTTCAGAGAGGTCCCCCGGCTTCCTTTATTTATTTATTTTGTTTGCCCTTTGATTGTCTGTTTGTTTTGTTTGTCCACCATGTACAGCGACCTTGGGTCCCTTGAAAGGCGCTATATAAATATCATTTATTATTATTATTATTATTATTATTATTATTATTACCTCTGCCCGTTCTACCACCTGTCCTCTGGACCCTATCCCCTCAAACCTCCTTCAGACTACCGTTATGTGATGTCTTTCAAAGAGAAAAGCAAGAACGCTCGGAATTAAGTATTATTTTATTCTTTTAAAATGTTTTCCGGATTTCATATCATATAAACACCAAATCCCAGCATGCAATACAACATACAACATCCAATCAGCGAGCTTAAACCATAGCTCTTATGCCCCTTTCACACCAACGCGTTTTCAGCTCCGGCTCGGAGCTGGAGCCTGAAAAGTGCCGGTTTTTCCTGTTCACACCGCAGCGGCGGAATCCGGTTCACTTCCAGCTCCAAAAAATTGTCGGTCTAGAGGCAAGAGCTTCGTAGCTAAGAGGTCGCGTAGCTTGTCTCTCTTACGTCGAGGCGTGCAGGAAACTAAACCCACCTCCCCTGAACATTGGTTGACTGCCTACAAGCAGTAGTGCTTATAAACACACTTTATAAAGTCAGGCAACACTAACCAGGCTTCGTGTGATTCTGTTTAGTTGTGCCTTACTTTGACCATCCGTTCACTGTTATTGATCATTGTGGAGAGAGGCAGACGTTTTGTATTATAGCAGCTATCGGATGGAATCAATACATGGGCTGCACAGGTTGTCGTGTCCGACTATCACAAGTAGAATCATAATAAAAATACGCCGGTAAAATGTGCCTGTAGAAAACGGTTTATGCCACAATAGGATAGCAATAGCAAGTAGTCAGTTTAGCTTCGGTTGCTATGCTAACATCACCCATTTTATACCAGAGAAACATTCATAACAGCGTTGTGATGCCAAACAGCGTCAATTCAGACTGACACACATTCACTTAAGGGGAACTGGGGATATGTATCAGCTGCTTGTGTGAGATGGACAGTGAATACTTTAGAGCGGCCGCTGCAGTGGGAGCTAACGGGAGAATAAACTCCGGTGGAAGAGCAGCACTGCAGCGGTCAGTAAATGCCGCAGAAACACATGAATAAACAATGAACCACGGCACTCTGAAGAAAAGCATAAGGTTGGAGAAGTCGTTATTTAATTTAATCTGGCTTCGTGTGATTAAAAGCAACACGATCATCGACCCAACGTAGTTGTTGTTGTTGTTGTTGTTGTTGTTGTTGTGAGCGCCGTAACGCCGTAACGCTTGATATTGAGTAAGAACATGTTTTTATGAACCACACAGCTTCCGGTCTTCCACGACCCGACCGGAGAAAAAGACGTGCTGCAGGCACGAAACACATTACCGGTAGAAATACATTGCTTTTAAAATCGTGCTGTGCAACACGAAAAAAAGGGGAACATCGTGTTGGTGAACACGAATCAATAGATACAAAATCATGTTGGTGAACACGCAATGCAATGACACTGGGTTGAAATGTTTTGGCATCTTCTATATTCTTGAGACAATTGGAGTGATCATTTTCTTCCTTTTTGAGAGGAAACACCTCCATTGGACTCCTTAGTTTTCTTCTGTGACAGAGTGACGCCACTGTGTAACACAAGTGCTTCTATTGGCTAGCGCTCCAACACATTGTACGTGATACCTGATTTGGCTCTGGTTTCAGACAGAGGGTGAAAAGAGGTGCTGCAGCACAGGCAGTATAAGAAAAATAAAGAGCTTTTTAATCATTAAAGTATGTATGAACCTTAATACAAGCAGTGTTGAATTGGGCCGGTACTCACCAGTACGCAGTACCGGCCCTTCTTACTGTGCCAAAATGCTGGTACTCAGCCACCGGCGGAACGTCATGACGGCCCGGACTGGCCTGTTAAGTGGCCTGCTGGCCTGAGGATCTTTTTTTTATACGTATGTATTGTGAACGCAACGCTGCGCAAATGTGGGTCTGACTCTGCCTCGCAGAGGGTGACTGGCTGTCTACATGATGTGGCCTGCCCACATGGCCACTTTCATACAGATCATACTAATGCCCTCAATTGGTCTCTCTGTGTCATTCAAGCTCGGGAGGGTGTGTGTTACGGCCCGTCTACACTACAGGCATGGGCGGCGCCAGGATTTTTTTGCTGTAGTAGCTTAGCAGTTGCTATATGACAGCACGGCGTTGCTAGTTAATTTTCAAAATAAACAAACAATACCAGTGGGCCAAGCACGAGCCTGTTCATATTGTAGCGTTCACCGCTATTCAAGATCACTCAAGCCTTCAATATCGAAAACGTTCTCTTTATTTACAGAACCAATCAATAGTGTAACACTCATGACTTTCACGTAACACACAACGGACAACGCACACACATACACACCTGGAAGGGGCGGTCTCTTCCTAACTGCCACCTACAACATTGCCTAAATAACGCACTTTTCCTCCTCTCTGGCCTCATTCTGTGACTCTCCTCCTCCTCCTCCTCCTCCTCCTCCTCCTCCTCCTCCTCCTCATTCTCATTCTCATTCTCAGTTCTCTTCTCCTCATTCACAATTCCCTGTGTTAGATCTCACTGTCAGCACGTCTCGAACAATGCGCCATGTCGGAAAATACAACACATTCTTGATTCATTTAAAATGACCATTTGTAACTGAGAGGAGCGACTGCTCATTTCTGCCGAGATGCTCAAAGGGTGAGACGCTGTGTCTGAGAATCACTGACTAGCAGAATTTGTATATTCTGGAGTGGAGCTCTAAAGAGAGCAGGGTGGAGGAAATGAGGGCAATGGATCAAGAGGAGCAGCGCTAGTTCCACTGCAGCTCGTGGTAGCAGCTAGCTGGTCCTGCTGCTGCGGGTGCAGCGGGTCAGTTGGCGGGGGCATCTGTTCTTCGTGGTCCCAATCCTCCCGGTTTTCATAGTGCACATCGGGATCCTTGTGGATAGCAGGGTTGTCCAGCTGGACCGGCTCCGTTGGAGAACGCGGTCGTTTACGCTGACTTGTGACTGTGAGAAATGTTTCCATTTTCGATCTACTGAGAATTAGCCAAGTAACAGTTCACGCAGTCAATTACAACGACCCGCCCCTGATAGATCCCGCGCGAAAATGTATCATATTTATACACATTCTCGCGGGCTGCGAGAATGTGTATAAATATGATACATTTTCATATCAAAACAATGGGGTTGCTAAGCCGTTGCTATGCCAATTGTTGGAGTTGCTATAGCAACTCCTAGATACCCCCTGGCGCCGCCCCTGACTATAGGCATAAAAAAATCTTGAAGCTGGGCGTGTCTGAGGCTTGGCGATTTCTCGCGCCCAAGGCGACCAACAACCAATCAGGAATCTTCCGCCCGCCCCCGGCATACAAAGCAATAGCAATGTTAAAACGAAGTAAACTGGATATAAACTCCCCAAACAGGCGAAAACCTACCAGTTTCACCCACTGTCTCTGCCACCTCCCTCCATGCCTGGTTCCTCCGGTTTGTATCCCGGTAAATAGTTCTGGTCGTAAAGAACCGGGTGATTTGCTACCGTAATTTCTCGTTTGGAATATGAGGAAATGAACTGCGGTCTGGCTCTCCCAGCTTGCACGCGGTTTGATTGGCTAGCGCTTGTACTGGCGGGATTTGCATAAACGGGATTTGCATAAACGGGATTTGATTGGCTGATGCCAGCTTCGAAAGCATCGGGAGCATCAAAAGTTGAACATTGCTCAACTTTTGATGCTCACAATGCTTGCAAAGCCATGCCATGCTCCCCACAATGCAGTTCGGCGAAGATTCAAAATCTTCTATGTCACCCCATTCAAATGAATGGGTGAAGCGTTGAAAGCATTTTTCGATGCCTGTAGTGTAGACGGGGCGTTAGTGTATGTGTGACGCGAGCGAGCGAGAAACTCACCAGTGTTTAGTTAACTTAGTCTAAGTTATCTCAGTGGGTCTCAAACGGTTTGGTCACCATTTATGTAAACACATATTTCCATTTGAGGGGGTAGTGATTAGTAAAATATGCATGAAAAATAAAAATAAAATGTTAACTAGGTGAAAAAAAGGTAAGATAAACTTGTTGAGAGCTAAAACTAGTCTTTGCTGCTGCCTCAAAGAGGAGCAGGGGGAGAGGAGGGAGACAGGAGAGGCTGATTCAGGAGCACAGACACACTCACAAATATAAATGAACCAAAAACAAATAAATAAACAAGTTTCAATGTTTTTTCATATTGGATATGGTATGTTATTGGTTATGGCCATGTACTTATGATTTTATGATTATTTAAATGTATACAGTTCTGTTTCATATGGGTGTAGTCTCTTTATTTCCCCCTCAAAATCCACCAGATTGATGCATTTAAGTCCAACATGCCCCCGGACCCTCCTATAGGATTTGAGGTCCACCCCCACTTAAAATATGTTCACTATGGCTATCACTATGGGCAGCAACGCTGTAAATATTGACAAATAAATCCAGCAAAATGGCACAAAAAACTGGTAGTGGCCTGGCTGGGTGTATAACTCCCGGCCTGACTTATTGTCCCAGTCCGGCCCTGATTGACGCATGACAACAAATATGACCAAGCGTACCTATGACGCGCCACAGCGATAGACTAGAGCAGAAAAGACATCACATTACGTTAGCATTTTGAAAATGTTAGCGTGGCTTAATAATAGTGCGAAAAGACAGCGGTTGTCGCCGGACAAGGATTCCCTCTCTCCTTTCCTGCTGAAAGATAGTGAGTGTACTCAGGGACGAGGAGTCATTAACCAGCCGCCAGTAGGAGTCAGGCTTTACTTTCTTTTATATCCATAAAGAAAAAGTAAATCTGTTTACAGTTGTTTCATTATGGATGTTGAGAGGTATCCATATATCTCTTCATTTTGCTCTCAAAGTGCACCAGATTGATGCATCTAACTTCAATATTTAAAAAAATAATAATCTTCCTGGGGGAGCATGCCCCCGGACCCCCCTATGGTGTCAGGTCCACTCCCCACTTATAAAAATAGCACTTTACCCCTGCACCCCCTCTAATCTCAGAGCACCCTGAGTCATTTTGTTTAAGTACAGTGAGCCTTTCTAAAATATACAGTAAAGAGACAAACCCACCAGCATTATAGGATATACTATGACTTTGAGCCAAATACTTGTTTTTGTGCTGTATAAATATATTGACTTGAAACAGTTGCTGATTTAGAGTACTGGCACCTTTTTCATTCCAATTCAAGCACTGAATACAAGTATGAACCTGAAAATGAGAATAATATGTCCCCTTTAACGTGATTGGTCAATACTTCGCTGTCTACAAACGGGAATGCTTCCAATACTAAAATAGTGTCCTGTTGTCCACATTTATGCTTTTGTTCAAAAAGAGTTTGTGAGTTTCATGAGATTAAATAAAGATGTATATGTTTGAATACCTCTCTGAAGAACCAGCACCTTACCGTGGTAGAGAGGTTTGTGTGCTCTGATGAACCTGGGGGCTGTGTTGTCTGGAACCTTGTGTTCCTGGTAGGGTCTCCCATGGCAAATTGGTCTCAGGCAAGGGGCCAGACTAAGATTGGTCCAAAAGACCTCATGAAAGAAAAATCAAGAAGGGAGGATACCCGGCCCGGAGGAAGCCCGGGGTCCCCTTCTGGAGTCAGGCCCAGAAGGAGGACTCGTCGGCGAGCGTCTGGTGGCCGGGCTTGTCACGGAGCCCGGCCGGGCACAGCCCGAAAAGGCAACGTGGGCAACACCTCCGCTTCTCCGTCCCGCGGGAAACAGCGATGGGGTCGGGTGCGCTGCCAGAAGGGTGGCAGTGAAAGCAGAGGGTCTCGACGGACCAGACCCGGGTGACAGAAGCTGGCTTTGGGGACGTGGAACGTCACCTCTCTGGGGGGAAGGAGCCGGAACTTGTGTGGGAGGTGGAGCGTTACCAGTTGGATCTGGTTGGGCTCACTTCTACGCACAGCGTCAGCTCTGGAACCTTACTTCTGGATAGGGGTTGGACTCTATTCTTCTCCGGAGTTGCTCAAGGTGTGAGGCGCCGGGCGGGTGTGGGGATACTCACAAGTCCCCGTTTGGGTGCTTCGTTGTTGGAGTTTACCCCAGTGGACGAGAGGGTCGCCTCCCTACGCCTGCCGGTTATGGGGGGGGAAACTCTGACTGTTGTGTGTGCTTATGCACCCAACAGCAGTTCAGAGTATACGGCCTTCTTGGAGACCCTGGAAAGAGTCCTGTATGGGGCTCCTGAAGCGGACTCTTTAATCTTGCTGGGAGACTTCAACGCACATGTGGGCAATGATGGAGACACTTGGAGGGGCGTGATTGGGAGGAACGGCCCCCCTGATCTGAACCGGAGTGGTGGTTTGTTACTGGACTTCTGTGCTAGTCATGGATTGGCCATAACAAACACCATGTTTGAACATAAGGATGCTCATACGAGTATGTGGTACCAGAGCACCCTAGGCAGAAGGTCCATGATCGATTTCGTTATCGTATCATCGGACCTGAGGCCGTATGTTTTGGACACTCGGGTAAAGAGAGGGGCGGAGTTGTCAACTGATCACCATCTGGTGGTGAGTTGGGTCGAGTGGCGGGGGAAGCCTCTGGATAGACCTGCTAAGCCCAAACGTGTAGTTCGGGTGAACTGGGAACGTGTTACGTGCCAGGCAGGCTGTATATGTGTGGTTTTCCTTCCCTCCTGTGTTTCTCTCTTCTCCCTGTCTTCTGCACAGCTAATCAGCAGCTGATCGGTATATGCCTGTGCACCTGAGTCTGATGGCTGATTGGATCTTCTCACCCTCAGCTGGCCTATCAGCAACCAGGGCCGACCATAAAGGAGGCACCCAGGAAGTCTTCTCTCTCTCACTCTGGGCCTGTTGCTGAGGAAGGAACACGGCTGTGTTTAGCAACTAAAGCTCTTTGAATACACTGACCTTTGTTAATGTGTGTGTGTTGAGAGGTGGAGGAGTTAGGTAAGTCTGGGGTACCCTGTACATTTCTCATCACCTACCTAACTATTGTTTAGACATGGAGGAGGCCCAAGTTCAGGGGTCCTTCAACTCACACCTCCGGCGGAGCTTTTCGGGCATTCCTGTGGAGGTTGGGGACATTGAACCAGAGTGGTCGGTGTTCAAAGCCTCTATTGCCGAAGCTGCAGCGGGGAGCTGTGGTCTCAAGGTCTTAGGTGCCTCAAGGGTCGGTAACCCTCGAACCTCCTGGTGGACACCGGTGGTCAGGGAAGCCGTCCGACTGAAGAAGGAGGCCTTCAGGGATTTGTTATCCCGGGGGACTCCCGAGGCAGTTGCAAGGTACCGACAGGCCCGAAGGGCAGCAGCCTCAGCCATGGCCGAGGCAAAGCAGCGGGTGTGGGAAAAGTTTGGAGAAGACATGGAAAAGGACTTTCGGGCGGCACCAAAGTTGTTCTGGAAGACTGTCCTACACCTCAGGAGGGGGAAGCAGGGAACCATCCAAGCTGTGTACAGTAAGGATGGGACGTTGTTGACCTCAACTGATGGAGTGTTAGGGCGTTGGAAGGAACACTTTGAGGAACTCCTGAACCAGACAACTCCGCCCTCTATGTTAGAGGCAGAGCTGGAGTATGACAGGGGATCAACACCAATCTCCCGGGGGGAGGTCACTGAGGTCGTCAAACAACTCCACAGTGGCAAAGCCCCGGGGGTGGATGAGATCGGCCCAGAAATGCTGAAGGCTCTGGGTGTTGAGGGACTGTCATGGTTGACACGTCTCATCAACGTTGCGTGGAAGTCGGAAACAGTACCGAAGGAGTGGCAGACCGGGGTGGTGGTTCCCCTTTTCAAAAAGGGGGATCAGAGGTTGTGTGCCAATTACAGAGGCATCACACTACTCAGCCTCCCCGGGAAAGTTTACTCCAAGGTACTCGAAAGGAGGGTCAGGCCGATTGTCGATCCTCAGATTGAGGAGGAACAATGCGGATTCCGTCCTGGTCGTGGAACAACGGATCAGCTTTTTACTCTTGCAAGGATCCTGGAGGGGGCCTGGGAGTACGCTTATCCGGTCTACATGTGTTTTGTAGACTTGGAGAAGGCGTATATGACCGAGTTCCCAGGGAGTTACTGTGGGAGGTGCTGCGGGAGTATGGGGTGAGGGGGTCTCTACTCAGGGCCATCCAATCTCTGTACTCCCAAAGCGAGAGCTGTGTCCGGGTCCTCTGCAGTAAGTTGGACCCATTTCCGGTGAGGGTTCATCGGTCTGCGACCTTCAGCACTCACTGGATCGGTTCGCAACCGAGTGTGAAGCGGCTGGGATGAGGATCAGCACTTCCAAATCTGAGGCCATGGTTCTCAGCAGGAACTGTAGTCGCTTTACCGCACCGTTGTGACGAAAAGGGAGCTGAGCCAGAAGGCAAAGCTCTCTGTCTACCGGGCCATTTTCGTTCCTACCCTCACCTATGGTCATGAAGGATGGGTCATGACCGAAAGAACGAGATCGCGGATACAAGCGGCCGAGATGGGTTTTCTCCGCGGGGTGGCTGATGTCTCCCTTAGGGATAAGGTGAGAAGTTCAGTCATCTGGGAGGGACTCGGAGTTGAACCGCTCCTCCTTCACGTCGAAAGTAGCCAGTTGAGGTGGTTCGGGCACCTAGTTAGGATGCCACCTGGGCGCCTCCCTAGAGAGGTGTTCCAGGCACGTCCAGCTGGAAAGAGACCAAGGGGTATACCTAGGACCAGGTGGAGGGATTATATCTCTTCGCTGGCCTGGGAGTGCCTTGGGATCCCCCAGTCAGAGCTGGTTGATGTGGCCAGGGAAAAGAAAGTTTGGGGCTCTCTGCTGGAACTGCTACCCCCGCGACCCGACCACGGATAAGCGGGAGAAGATGGATGGATGGATGTTTGAATACTCACCAAAGTCCTCAGTTAAGCTGTATATTAAACTGACGTTGTTGACACATATGAGCTGCCTCTCCGCGATCCTCTGCAGGACGTCGTGCCTGTCATTTTTCAGCGTGGAGCCCGTGCGAGATGGAGTTCATGACTTTATGAGCTGTTCATGAGCACTCATGAAACATTCATGAACAACTCATTATATGTTCACTTGTCATGTTCATGAACCAACATTCTTAAAATGCTCATGAACCATTTTAAAGAGCAGTTCATGACATTTTTATGAACATTGTTCATTCATATAAAGTTCCTGTTTTGCTCATGACAGACTTTTATGAGCAATTTATGAACTTTTCATGATCCAGCCAATCACAAAATTATAATTAAAACCCCAAGAAGTTTGCATGAGTATTTCATGAACTTTTCATGACTATGAGCATTTCATGAATTTTGGATGATTGTGGCAAGTTCAGAATATTTTTGAATATTCATGAGCATTTTATGAACTTTTGATGATCAGTGTGATGATTTTAAAGACCTCTTGAATATTCATCTACTATTTGAACATTTCTTTATTTTTTAAAACTTTTAATCTTAAAACAAAACAATAGTGCATTTCAAACTGAACATTATCTGTATTTATTTTGGTGACATTCATATCATTTTATGGTTTATCTGTACTGTTTGAGAAGCAGTACGAGTAAGTAGCGCCAAGGTGGAACCTTTGGCAGGTGAGCGGTGACATCTGGGTTATTTTAGGGGGGACACTTCCGCCCCCTCCTCAGAAGCAATCCAGACGATCAACCGGATCCTGTGTATAATTATTGCTGCTGCACTTTTCTGTTTTCACTTTTCTGTTTTCTACAGGACATGATGAAAATGATCGATGTTAACTTTTGTGAATTAGATATGATGTTGGAGATGTTTAGGAGAGCGTGGCAGAAAGTTTTTAGCATGTTTGACATAGTAATGGTATTTTAAAAATACTAAACTGTCGGCAACAATCGATGCCATTTTCGCGGGCTTCAGTCGCGCCTGGGTAAATGTGACCTGAGCGAAGGCTCGCAGGCAGGTTAGCTGCTGCGCACGGGTAATATGTTTTGTTTACCTGAGTGAAGTCTTGCAGGCACATTGCCTTGTTTTTTGTTTATTAACATTGACAGTGTATTTTTGTGATCTCCATAATATGTTATATTTGGTAAAGATAGATATATTGATAGAAAGTATTATTTGATAGCGTTATGTGTTTATATTGACTATGTTGAATTTCTCCTTGAGATACAGTAATTGACTGACAGACGGATAACTTAAATGGAGAAATGTGATGTTTGTAAAGTACAGCTATTTGAATGTAACTGTGTACTTTGAATTTTGAATAAGAAGCAATCCAGACGATCAACCGGATCCTGTGTATAATTATTGCTGCTGCACTTTTCTGTTTTCTACAGAAATCTTGTGCAGCCGAGTGTCAAGAACTGTACTTCAAATTGTGATAGGATTAATTGTAGTGCTCCACCTGTATACATGTATGTTTGTTTGTTTGTTAATTTGAGTAAAGTTCCATTGTGATTGACATAATTGTTGTTTTCTATGGTTGCCAATTGACCCACAGTCAATGATTCATGAACAGTTCATGTACATGAACAGTTCATAGCCAGCCATTGAATTATATTCAGTGACTGGGTATGAACTGTTCATGAACTGTTCATGAAGTTGTTATGAACAGTTCTTGATATGTTCATGAACCATGGTTAATTCATGAACAATTCTTGAAATGTTCTTGGTTGAATACTGAATATCCCTACACACTCACTGAAAACTCCATTTCATGAATTGTTCATGAACCTGCCTAAAACTGTGAAGGAAATATTTTGTTTATGTGTTTGTACCAAAAAGCATTTTGTGTTTCACATAGGTCTGCCATAACTTAGAGCAGGGGTTTAAAGGTTTAAAGGTTAAAGGGTTAAAGGTTCCGCTTTCCTGTTGGGGGACTGTGACTAACTGCCAGAGGACTTTAACAGACTGTCTTTGTCTCTGAATCCATGTGTTTTTGTGATTATCGATCAGAAGACGCGCGAAATAGAGGCCCCTCCCGGATTCTCCGGTAGATCGTCTGTGTTTTCTGTGTAATGCTTCAGTGAGTTGGAGGGTTTTCTCATGGAATGTTGTGTAAACGCTTTGAGCTCACTCACGGCCGTTGGCTCTCATTAAACTCAGTGTTTGATATAAAGCGGACTCCAGCCTCCATTCCTTCCATCTACATTGCTGAAAAGAAAATCTCTCTCACATATTGGCGTCACGGAACAGGCACCTTCAGATCTTTGAAACATTGGTGAGTACATTTCTATTTTGAGATTGACTCGCCAGCGTTTGAGATCAACGGTGTATTAAAATTACCTGAGAGAACTGAGCTGCTGCATTTTTTTTGGGTTTCTCTACTCATTTACATCTGGAGGCTAATCTATAACCTCAGGAATCGGTGTCAAGGGGATATTGTCCTGGCCGATTTCCCCGTGTTTGTTGCTGGGACAGGTGTCTACGAGCAAACACGGCCTATGTGAAAACTATGAGAATATTTGGGGCTAATGATAACCTAGGAATATCGAATTTCATCGATCTCCTCTGTGTGTGCTTCTTGGAATTAAGTCACCAGGCAATTACACACAACAAATATTCAGAGAAACTTTTGAGAGATGCACCAGCAAAGTGGATTTTCTGAATTAGAAGCAATGTCGCAAGATTTGTATTTAAACAAATCGCCGAATTTAGGAGTTTTCAGAGGATAAATAGCATTTCTGCTGAGGTGCCGATTCTCCGCCCCCTGGGGAGAGCTGCACGTAGAAAAAAGGAGCATACAGCATTATCCGCGATTATTGACACTTTTGAACTAAAGAAAGTGCTCAATGTGTGGTTTGAGAATGTTGTATGAATTGCTGAATTTGGCTGTGTTTGCTGATACACGGGAATTATGAGTATTGAGGGCTCTCATAATTAATGGCCCCTCTGAAAGTCTCCCTAATTCGGATTAAAATAGGCTGGAAGAGTTTTTGTCAGGCTGAGTTGTTGAGAGTTTTTATGTTTGTTGTCTAACTGCAGTGTTTGTTTGTATAATTGTTTCGTGTTTGTTTGTCTACCCGCCGTCTTGTGCATGCGTTGTAACAACTCATAATGAATCAGTCCACAGCCAGGGTAAAATGAACTAAAACTTCAGTTATTTCACCAAAATTAAATGACTTGAGAGAAATAAAACAATAATGTAAAGATGAAAAGCTCAAACAGCTCAATGTTGTATTATTTGTTTCATTTATTCTTAAATCTATGTATTATATGGTAATAATGAATAATAAAAAAACGTAATGTATTGAACACATTCCAAAACAAAGAAGATAAGACAGAACCAGACTCAGACATGAGGACTGGCTTATCTATAGCCAGTTGAGAAGCACTTGAGGTGCTTGGCTCTGTGAGGCCTGATGTACTTATAGGGTTCTGTTTTCTTCAAGGTTGTGTCTTCCTAGTCGAATGTACTTAAGGTAAGTCGCTTTGGATAAAAGCGTCAGCTAACTGCAATGTAGTCAGACAGTAATTGAAACTTTTGCGCTGTTGCTGCAAAATGAAAACCTTGTTGATTGTCTGTTTCCAACTGGCCACTGGAATCAGATAATTGATATACGTTGAAGTTCAATTACAGTTTAAATATAGTTTAACATTCTTTATTAAACTGTTTCAAATTATTTCTAGTACAATTGGTCTATACAGACATTACTACAATCCTAATAGTTGTCAAATACTGAGCTTATGAACAATAGAGTAAAGGTCGCTGGTTAAGCCAGGATCAATATACTTGTTGAGGTTTTATTGTGCACATAATAAATGTGTTTAGATGAATTGAGCAATTTTTTAAAGGAGTATAATGTTGCAATTTTTAAGATAAGTAATTGCAGTTCAAAGGTAGATGTTTTTTTTCTCCTTCTCTCGTTCACGAGCACACAAAATAAATCATAAACATTTCCAAATCCGAACAGACAGAGAAGTAAACTAAACTATTTTGCTCTTCATTTTTAAATGGGATTTTCCGCTACATAACAGAAGACTTAATACAGGACTTAAAGAACGTTTTAAAGACAAGTCATGGAGAGGTTTGCATTTTGGACGGAATCTCCCCTTTCCTCTGCTCCTAAAATCCTGCACCCGAGGTCAATCACAGGCGTGACCTTTGGAGGGGCAGAGAATCTGAGCAAGACCACAGAGCGACCATTGGGGGTTTTATGGCCTAAAGGCACAAAGAGGAACATCTGGCTACCCCCAACCAAACAAACACACACACACACACACACACACACACACACACACACACACACACACACACACACACACACACACACACACACACACACACACACACACACACACACACACACACACACACACACACACACACACACACACACACACACACACACACACACACACACACACACACACACACACACACACACACACACACACACACACACACACACGTGTAAGTGATTTACAGTTACTAAATCAGCCTACTATCACCTAAAGAACATATCTAGGATTAAAAGACTAATGTCACAGCAGGATCTGGAAAAACTTGTCCATGCCTTTATCTTCAGTAGACTGGACACTGCAATGGTGTCTTCACAGGTCTCACTAAAACATCTATTAGAAAGCTGCAGCTGATTCAGAACGCCGCTGCTCGAGTCCTCACTAACACTAAGAAAGTGGATCACATCACTCCTGTTCTGAAGTCTTTACACTGGCTTCCTGTGTGTCAAAGAATAGATTTCAAAATACTGCTGCTGGTTTATAAAGCACTGAATGGTTTAGGCCCAAAATACATTTCTGACCTCCTGCTAAATGATGATCCATCCAGATCTCTCAGGTCTTCAGGGACTGGTCAGCTTTCTGTCCCCAGAGTCAGAACCAAACATGGAGAAGCAGCGTTCAGTTATTATGCTTTTAATTGAACTAGTCATATTTTAGACCGCACTGTAACTTGTATCCATGTATTTGTCCTTTTAATGCTTATTTTATTAACTTTTCTTTTAATGCTTAATGTCTTTCATTTTTTGTAAGGCACTTTCAATTGCCTTGCGTTGAAAGGTGCTATATACATCTGATGGAGATGGATAGAGGCATTCATTTTAATTGTAGCAGTCAGTTTGTGGTTCTGGCAGCATTGTTGAGCATTTTTCATAGATGTGTTTTCATGCCTCTGTGTAAGGCTTAGTCTTTCTATCTGTATAGCCACTGGTGTAACTAAGTTCATAAACTCAACAGGGACTATACTTGAGCACTATTTTGAGATACTTGTACTTTATTTGATTTAAATGTTTTGCCACTTTATTCTTCTACTTCTACAGTTCAGAGGTACATGGTGTATTTCTACTCCGCTACATGTATTTCATACCTTCAGTTACTTTGCGGATCTGGATGAATTATGTGAAATATAATCAAGTGTTAAATCAGACTTTAGTTCCACCTGGAGTAAATCCACAAGCTACCCTGCAGTCTACAAAGTACTTCAGACTAGCTGCAGGTCTACCAGATCAATCATTATAAAACACATCATATATTATTCTGAAATGGACCAATCTGCACAACGACTACCTTTACTGTCGCTATTTCCACTATATTTTGATGAGAATACTTTTCTACTTTTACTTGAGTAACATTTGAATGCAGTACTCTTGCTGTAACGTAGTATTCCTACACTCTGGTACTTCTACTCAAGAACAAAAGTACTAAAGCTAACGTTAGCCGGAAAGGTTTTTCAGTTCGCTTCATGCTGAAAATGAAATAGGACCCCACGGTTTGATGATTGATAGGTGTGGGCTGTCTTCCATTTTTCACACACAGGACAGTGGGGGATATCCACCCTTATCCACAAATGTAAAGTAGTTCACACAGCCTTTTTCCTCTGTGAGGAGCAGCAGGTTCAGCTTCATTTAAATATGTCGTGTAGTAATACTGTCGATGGATTTATTTTTCATCTCAAGAGAGAATGTGTATTTTATGTTAGTATTTCAAAAAAATCCCCCCAGACAGCGCCGCTGCGGGGTTGGGTTTTCAGCATGTCAATTTTGTCACACAAATGTGCCTTTTTATTTCATACAGTTCCATTTGGATTGAGACAGAGAAATAATCCAAACCTCATGCGTGGCGTTTCACCGTCAAGGGGGCGATATAGCCATCTGTATGTCAAATATGTCTTATATGTCTTAAATGACATGATGAATTGGAAATGGGGGACCCTGATGTAAACAAGACGAAAGTCTTTCTCTGGTCTGCATCCCCTTGACAATTGTATTTTTTGAGCTGTACTGTACCCAATATACAAGCTGTTAATAAACTTTTCAATCAATCAATCAATATGTAATTACATTTCAAATACTGATTTGAGCCCCACCACTGTATGAGTTAGCCCTACCATAGATTACCCAAAAAAAAAAAAAAAAAAAAAATACTCAGGAGCTGATAAGTCAATTAATTGCTTATCATGACAGGCACACAATAAAACAGTGGAAACAAACATGTGTTTGACTTTCATTAGTGAATGAAACTGGGTGCCCTTTTATAGTCTGTGTCCAATATTGTGCATTTATATATATATTATATACATATCCTACATATATGCTAAGGTCCCGCTACTGACACGATAGCAGTCATTTCGTGCGCATGTGTGTAATTAAACCCATGATATCGAAATCTCAATCCAGCCAGGTACCCAGAGTTGGCAACCTTGCCCATGCCCCAAATAATATTTGTATTGCAGATCTACATGAATCACACAAAAGACCTAGTTTGGATTCAAAAGGTGACAAGTTTGCATACCTGCTTGTCATCCATTTCATTACAGAGCTGGGAAAATGGTGTATTGATTAGATTCTGATCCGTGCAAGTCCTATTTTAACTGACTTTAGTTTCTAATATTAATGATAATTTGATTTCATCCCATAAGTAATTATTTAAATTAACTCAACATTTCACATGATGGATTAGTGTTCCACATTTCCCCACTAATTTCTTTTATGATTGAGCCACTGGTAAAGAGAGACATTGATGATCCTGTGTTCCGTTTGTTGTCTATGGCTTCGGACGGCTTCACTAAAAGTCACCCAGCTCTGCCCTACTACAGACCGGCTGTGTGCAGTCACAGAGATGCTATGGCTGCGCTACATGACATTAATGGTCTGGTCCGAGAATGGACACCATTTCCTGCTCCCAGAGAGAATGACATTCCTCAAACTGAACTTTACAGCCGTTGATACTGTCTCACATGGGTCTGCTCCCCCCACCGAGCCATGAACTGAAAGCTTGACGTCTGCTCTGAACACTTGGAAGCCTCCCTGTCACACCAGCTCCAAACCCTTGGGTCAGTCAGATGAGTCAAACGGCTTCACTTGGGCACAGGGGTCAGAAATATGATTCTCGTTACCACGGAGTGGTTGTTTGTTTTTTTAAGGCTATCCATACTGCTATGCAGAGGATGCCTGCAGGTTGGCAAGCTGTGAAAAGCCCCTACCATTTTTAGTATAGGCCTGTTGTCAGGGGCCTGTTACTGTCTACTACATATATTCACATTATATAGACCATGAGGCTGCACGGAGCTTAGGCTAAAAATACAACCATTCTGTTCTGCTCTAAAGATTCAATTTATAGATTCTATATCAAAATAGTTTGTTCTTATTGTTTCCAATGATAACGTCACCTTAAGTGGAGGAATGCAAACCTGTTTTCAAATGTAAGGTTTTGAATTTGTTTGACATTTCTCAGTAAAGACACCCTCAGACGCCCACTATCATTCATGCTATGCCTTCAGTGGTGACTCAGATGTTAAGGGGGTTGAAGCTGTTCCTCCCAAATCAGAGATGCTTTGTTTTTGTTTTTTTTTGTTTTTTTTCAACAAAGGTGTGCATTTCCTGCATAATATATGGTTCTCACAATTGTTTTTGTTAGTTGCGCACAGCTGATACTGAGTTTTCTCGAGTGATGGATTATGACCTCTACCATGCTTACATGGACTCGTATGTTTTATTTCCTATCTAACTGAAGTAAGAGACAATAGAGAGAGCTGTGGAGGAGAGAATAGAAAGAGAGAATAGAGAGAGAGAATAGAGAGAGATGTGGAGGAGAGAATAGAGAGATGAGGATAAGAGAGGGATAGGAAAGAGAGAAGAGTTATTTGCAAGTTGCGTGCTGATACTGAGTTTTCTCGATGAATAGCTTATAGACGATACCATGTTTAAATAGACTCCTACGTTGTTATTACATTATGTGACATATGTAAGAAAAGGGAGGGGAGAGTCAATTATATTTGAGTAATTGATCTCATATTGAAACATTCATTTCTCAAACCTATGTTTATGGAAGAGGAAATGTACTTCTGATAAACTAATCTTTTATCAAACGGTAAATGGTGAATTAATATAATATTTAGAATAATTGAGAACGGGTTATATCCACAGGGACTAGCTCACATTTAACTTAAAATAACATTTCTCTGCTTTGGACTGATGAGTATATGATTCTTGCATGTTAAATGACTAACACAAACCTTACATGTATGCATGTGCATGTGTCAGGAAGGCTCCCAAATAATTCTGAGGGGCCTATCGTATTTTTGTAATTGAATGATAATGTGCTAATCCATTACTTTGAGTTGTCTGCACTCTATCACTATCAAGTGTTAACCCAATCACTAGGACAGCTCTGAAGGTCAAGGGTCAGAGAGAGAGGGTCACACCCTCTGGCTGCAGAGAGCACCCCCAGCCACGGGCAAGGAGGCACGAGGTCTTTCGAGATGAGAGGATTCTAATCTTCAACTTTCTGATGGGATGGGATGCTTCTTCATCTTTCTGCTCGGGGGGGGGGCCAAACAGACAACTCTGCAGGACGAGCGATGGCTTCAGAGGCTCCATGGTTCTTGGAAGGGCAGATTTCTTCCTAACCTCTCCCATCACGGGGGTGGCATCTGGATGTGCCACTTGGAATAGGCTCTGCTCTCAAGCAGATAGCAGAAGGAATGCAGGCAGATGAGCCTCTGTTTAACTGGGAGATCATAAAGTGCTCACCGAATGAGCCACAAAAGCAGAGCAATTGGGGGGTTTGAAATATGGTGCTCTGGGGAAGAAGAGTTTTGAGCCAATCAGCACTCAGTGCTAATCTACAGTATCGGGATGCCTTCACACACCAGACATTCTGTGTCATAAAGAGAGGAGGAGAACGAGTCAGGAGGACATGTTCTTCGAGCTCTTGTACAAAGATAACATTTGAATTGAATGACCAGATGATTACAGATGTACAATTAATGATTGTTTTTATATTTCCGATGAACAGATATGTGTTACATAGTGGTGACAAATATATTTTGTCAGATCAGATTACACTTTCACACTAAACAAATATATTTTGTCAGATCAGATTACACTTTCACACTAAACAAAATAAATTAATTGATATTTTCAGATTGATAATGTATTGAACAATAAGATATTTCTAATATTATAACAGACAATGTTACTATCCTTAATCATTACCAGGTAAAATGTACAACGAGGAAACCAGATTACCAGGTTCCCAAGCAAGGTGCTACTGCATGCTACATTTAGATAGAAAAACAAATGTTCTATCCACTCCACTTAAATACTCAGCAGGTGATGTAGATTTTTCAAAAAGGCCTTAAATCACTCCATTTAAACGAACTAAAACTAATTCTGCAGCAAGTTTAATGTTAGACTACGCACATGAACACAATATTAGCAACTGTTTGCTGTGCCAAAATATGCCAGAATCTATGCATTCTCCCATGTTTAGCCCAATTCCTTTCACGAAAGCTGGTTTAGTTAGCTGGACATAGCATCCAGAATTAGCGAGGAGGCTGAGGATTGGTACAACTTTTCCCCACAGACTCTGAGCAATCTTAACAGTACGAGGGCCTAGTCTCTCTCATTGTTGACACAGTAAATACAATTACCTGCCTGACGGTTTCACACGAATAGATATTTTGACTTTTCTTTCCTCAGGTTGTTGAAATAAAATGCCTAACTTTTCCTTTTCAGATGTTAAACAAATGTATTTGAATAAAATGTATGTAGTAAAGTGCCTTACTCTTGAATAAGTGTATTGAAGTAAACGAAAAGTAATGCTAAAGATTGAGGACACTGTACCTTTACAGATTACAGATTGATCGATTCATCACTGTGCATTTATACCTTAACTGTGAATTTTTAACTGAATCCCTATTGATTCTGATTTTATACCTCAATTGGATTTCTTATAATCCTACATTCTAATTGTGTTTTAATTATGAATTGCCTTGAAGTAAATCTTTAAAGATGTAAGCTGAATTTGAATTTGTGTTTGATGAATGAGATTAACTGAGGGATAAATGATAAAAGATCTTGTTTTTGAAACATATATTTTACTATTATATTTTTGTATTGCATATGTGTTATTATTGTGCTTTTTGACAAAAGAAATCAAACACTGAAGAAAGATGATTTTTCTATTATGGTTGTCTGTATCAACCATTGTGATTGGCTGTTCCAATCTTATTCTGTTTTTGATGTAATTAATGTAATGAGGAATCCACCCAACTCTGAGGACGTTTTATTTGATTCAAGTAGTGACTGAAAATATTCTTAGACTAATGTTAATTGGTTATCAATGAATTGATAAAAGCGTGGATCTGTGAAGGAAATATTTTGTTTATGTGTTTGTACCAAAAAGCATTTTGTGTTTCACATAGGTCTGCCATAACTTAGAGCAGGGGTTTAAAGGTTTAAAGGTTAAAGGGTTAAAGGTTCCGCTTTCCTGTTGGGGGACTGTGACTAACTGCCAGAGGACTTTAACAGACTGTCTTTGTCTCTGAATCCATGTGTTTTTGTGATTATCGATCAGAAGACGCGCGAAATAGAGGCCCCTCCCGGATTCTCCGGTAGATCGTCTGTGTTTTCTGTGTAATGCTTCAGTGAGTTGGAGGGTTTTCTCATGGCATGTTGTGTAAACGCTTTGAGCTCACTCACGGCCGTTGGGTCTCATTAAACTCAGTGTTTGATATAAAGCGGACTCCAGCCTCCATTCCTTCCATCTACATTGCTGAAAAGAAAATCTCTCTCACAAAAACCATATTCCATGAATTGTGCATGAACCATTCCAGCACAGGAGTTTCATGAGTAGTTCATGAACTGCCCTAGTGCCATTTAATGTTCATGCACATTTCATGAACAGTTCAACTTTGTTATGAGCTGTTTATGAGCTGTTCATGAATATGGTTCACTGATATTCCATAAACTTTTCATGACAAGTTCATGAACAGTTCACTATCATCTCACTGGGGAGAGGAGCCCGGCGGCAGTGAGGCCCCCCCCACCATGCTGTTGTACTACATCGTGAACTCTTCGTTGAAATACCAGTCGATCAGGTACTCCACATGCTCTCTGGAGTATAAGGCACACCAGAAGTCAGCGTACATTACATTACATTGCATTGCATTTAGCTGACGCTTTTATCCAAAGTGACTTACAATAAGTGCATTCGACCAAGAAGATACAAACTTGAAGAAAACGGAATCATATAAGTACATCAGGTTTCATAGAGCCAAATCATTTCAAATGTTACTCAACTGGCTTTAGATAAGCCAGTCCTTTATTAGTATATAAGAGCTTTGTTAGCAATTCTTTGTTAGTAATTGTATTGCTCGAAGTGGAGTTGAAAGAGATGAGTTTTCAGTCTGCGCTGAAAGATGTGTGAGCTATCTGCTGTCCTGATTTCAATGGGGAGCACATTCCACCATTTTGTAGCCAGGATAGCAAACCGACGTGTCTTTGCTGATGGGAACTTGGGTCCCCCTCGCAGTGCAGGTGCAGCGAGCCGTTCAGATTCCTTGTAGTCTGAGGAAACAATAGAGGTGCCGATGTTGATTGTTATCAAATCAAGTTTTATTTATATAGCACATTTATAAACGATTTTTGGTCGAGCCAAAATGCTGTACATATAATAAAAATATCCTACAGTAGAGACAATTTTCAGCTAATACAATAGCACAGATTGTTCAGAATATTGATTGTCCCACAAACGAGTGGGACAATCTTTCCCGGAAGGAAAAGCAGTTCAGTCTTGTCAAGGTTGAGCTTGAGGTGGTGACCAGACATCCACTGAGAGATGTCTGCTAGACAAGCAGAGATGCGTGCGACGACCTGGGTCTCTGAGCGGGGAAAGGACAGAATGAATTGGGTGTCGTCAGCGTAGCAGTGGTATAAAAAACCATGCGGGCTAATGACCGATCCGAGCGAGTTTGTGTACAAGGAGAAGAGGAGGGGAACAATAACAGAGCCCTGAGGAACCCCTGTAGTTAATTGACAAGGGTCGGACTCGGACCCTCTCCGAGTTTTTCTGTACTTGCTGCATTCCCTACAGTATAGGCTACATGAATAAAGTCGTGTGTCGTGGAAGGCATTTTGTGTCTTTTAGTGTTTTTTTTGTAGTCAGTTTGTCATTTTGTAGTTCCTACAATGTAATTTAGTGTCTCTTTAGTGTTTTTGTGGTCATTTTATTTGTCTTTGTGGTAATTTTGTGACTTTTTGTAGTATTTTTGTGTCTCTTTGAATCCACTTTGTTTCATTTTGTGCCTTAAGTGACTCTTTGTTGTATGTTTTTGTCTCTTTGAAGTATATTTTCTGTGTTTAACATGAGCACTTTCAGTGTCTTTTTTGTTGTCACTCTTGTCTCTTCCTGGTTGGTTCGTGTCTCTTTGGTTCGTAGTAAGTGAAGGTCAGGGGCCCCCTTGATGCTTTGGCCCCTGGTCTGTGCCCTGTAGGCCCATCACCAACACATTCATGTTTTCTGGATTTGCCACTTTCAGTATCTCCAGCACTTTGATTCAGAAACTATTCTAATGAATTGTCATGACATTTGTGACAGGCAGGAGGAATACAGTAACATAAACGTTTCATCTTGTGTAGCTACATTTGGATTTAAGAATGACATAAAAACATAATAAAAATGGCCTTAAACCAGTGGCGAACCGTGTCTATCACAACTGGACCTTCTGACCCCCCCCCCCCCTCATTATAATGTCCGTCTTTTCACTGAATTGTCGTCTTGGAAAGGGTACTCACAACAATTCCGCAACAACTTCATCTTCACCTGTTGCACTTGTCATTTCAACGTTAAAAACAATAAAACGGCATGAATTGCTTCGTCGCATTCTAGATCCTCTGTCTCGAGCCAGTTAACTAGCGGGCCTTCTAGAGTACCCTGGAACCGAGGGAAACTCTGAAAGAATACGCCCATTGGCCACAAATCAATATATGATTGGTTGATCAAACTGTCAGTCCAAACGTACGCTCTCATTCAGTGCAACGGCCAGGGCATTCTATCAAGGATATAGAATACCTTGGTTGAAGGATATTCTACCCAGAGACCCAGAACAAGATCTGATTGGTTGCTTTCTTTTCTAACACAAAACCACTGAAATGCGTAGTGCATGGTCCGACAAGGACAAACAAATCAACGTAACACTGTAATATTACAGATCAACAACACAGATACGATTCTCATTTATTCATTTTATATACATTGTATTTACCTTGAAGGCCCTGACGGTTCGCCACTGCCTTAAACATTCTAAGGTAATATATAGGCCAACCCACAGAAACTCTC
Source organism: Pseudochaenichthys georgianus (assembly GCF_902827115.2). NCBI lineage: Eukaryota > Metazoa > Chordata > Actinopteri > Perciformes > Channichthyidae > Pseudochaenichthys > Pseudochaenichthys georgianus. The sequence goes on along the minus strand of NC_047507.1, from coordinate 39,556,024 downwards.
TGAAACATTGTGTTTCAACTTTCAATAATGTGACTCTGTAGCCACAAACACTTTTATCTTTTCTGCCATCAGCACAGAGCTGAAACCCGATTATAGTTCCTCATTCGGGTCACTGGAGCATTCCAAAAAAGAAAGGAGAAATAAGGCGCCCTAAATCTGCACTAATATTAACAACATGTCTATGTTCTACCAGAGCAAATGTAATTTGAACAATTCATATTATATTATTGTTAGAGCCGGGACTCGATTAAAAAAATTAATCTAATTAATTAGAGGCTTTGTAATTAATTAATCGAAATTAATCGCATTTTTAATCAAATATACATATTTGACCTGAGAACAGTGAGAAGCAATTTTCACATGGATTTTACTCCAAGTGGAGGGAGGGAGCCAGGGAGTTGGTTATTTTCTCAGACGTGGACTTACTTATCCTGGCCCTGAAACCAGTCATCTGGTTGAGTGTGGGTTGGGTCAGGGTGTGGTTCCTTGCACTCGGAGTCGGGCTAACGTCCACGCTAGCTGCTACATGCTTTGCATTTAGGTGATACTTTAGGCTTGATGTGCTGCGGTGATATGCAAATTCTTTTTTGCATCATTTGCACACAACCGTGCTCTTATCGACGCTTCCATCCGTCCGTTTTTTAAAACAAAATGTCTCATCCACGGGGCCGACCAAAGCGGTCTCATCAGCTTGTTCGTTCATGTTTGACTATTGTTCACCGTGGTTTGTTGTTTGAAGTCCCATGCTGAAGTCATGAACGTTGTTGGTGCTGCAGTATAATCGGTACGCCTGAAACTCATCCAGTGAGAAACGTTCCGCTGTGCAAAAATAAGTGCGATTAAAGTGCGATTAAAATGTGTTAATTTTTTTAACGCGTTCATTTTTGTGTAATTAATTAATCTTAATTAACGCGTTAAAGTCCCGGCCCTAATTATTGTATTATATTGGATGCTGGTTGACGTGGAGCTAATTTAAACTACTTTATAGACATTTTCTTAATGGTTAATAATGTATAATAAATTAATGCATCATATAGTTTTTCAGATAATGAGATATTTTATAAACTATACTTATAACTCATTTTAGACTTTATCCGTCAAATAAATGCAGTGTTATAAAGAATATAATATGTAGTGAAGAAGGGGAACACAACTAGTATTTGTGTGTGTGTGTGTGTGTGTGTGTGTGTGTGTGTGTGTGTGTGTGTGTGTGTGTGTGTGTGTGTGTGTGTGTGTGTGTGTGTGTGTGTGTGTGTGTGTGTGTGTGTTTTATCTGATCCGGATGGTTACTAATTCCTTTTCTTTATGGCGGTCATTTTTGACCGGGAACACCATGGGTGTTACAAAGTTGACTAAATCATAAAGGATATCATGAAGACTTAATGCAATCAAATGTAAATCAAGTAATCATGTAATCAAAGTTATGATTGATGAAAGTAATACATCGGTCAGATTTGACCCGAAGACAACAGGAGGGTTAAAGCATGTACAAATGTTTTACTGGAATACCCAAAGTATGAAGCTGGAAGTTAGTGTAATAATTCTTACAATGGTTTTGTAATCTTTTAAATGTTGTTTCAGACTTTTTGTATTTTTTTCTGTATGGGCATGAATTTGGTTTTCCTGCTGTGTATCACCAGTCCTACGCCCATATTACTCTATTTGTCTTTCCTTGTAAATACATGTGCAAATGCAAGTAAATAAGCCTGATATAATAAAGCTGTCAGTTCCATATCCACTTTGCATTAAGTCGAAAGTGCAGCTAACTAACGCATGATGTTAGTTAATGTTTAACCTAATATTTAATGTTAACAGCTACACATCTACAGTCTCAGTCAAAAAGGGAAGAACAGGGAAGAGACAAGGATGGACAAAGTTCTTCTGATCATCATCGCTCTTTCAGGCAAGAGTTTTATATATTTTTATTTAAAATACTGCATCTTATTCCATTAGCAATTTTTAGTACTTTGTATTGTGGTGTCCCTCTGACAATTACTTAAAGTGGACCAATCATACTATATTTGAAACATATATTGTAAGACCATACCTATATAAAGTATATAAATATTAGGGCTGTCAAACGATTACAATTTTTAATCAGATTAATCACAGCTTAAAAATCAATTAATCATGATTAATCACCATTCGAACTATGTCCAAAATATGCCATTTATTTATGTATATTGTTGTGGGAATGGAAAGATAAATGTACAGATCAAAATGAATAACAAGGAGTTTAGCATTCTCAATGTACACCATATGAGTCACAGCATAATGAAGATGAATACCTGAACAGACTTGCTTTTATACATTCTTTTATTGTTGATAATCATTCCTCCAGTGTTTATGTAGTGGGTGATATGAATGCTGACATATCAGACAAAAGGTCCTTGTTTGCTAAGCATATGCTACAGTTTTGTGATGATAACAATCTTATATTATCAAGCCAAATACTTCTGCCTACAGATAGCTATTCATATATAAGCGAGGCCTGGCATACAACTTCATGGCTTGACCATTGCATCAGCACTGCTAATGCCCATGACATTGTAAGATCAATTGAGATTGTGTATGAGGCATCAATGTCAGATCACATTCCTTTTATAATGTCACTAGATTATGATAGTCTCCCTGAGATGTCTCAGGAGGTTAAAAATGCCTGTACCACTAAAGTGGACTGGTCCAAGCTCACAAATGAGGATAGGCTATTGTACTATGGGAGAACTGATGTCCTATTGAGTGATGTATATCTACCCAAAGTGGCAACTCTGTGTGTTGATGTGGGTTGTAATGAAAGCTCTCACCGTGAAGACCTCTGTAACATGTATGATTGTATTGTGGGAGCTGTATGGGAGGCCAGTAGACCGTGCTGTACCTACTCTAGGAAGAGACACAACGTCAAGCCAGGGTGGAATAAACATGTGGCTGATCAATACGCTGAAGCCAATAATGCGTTTGGGGCCTGGGTCCAGGCAGGAAGGCCCAGAGAGGGGCCTGTCCTGGATCTCAAAAAGCGTACACATGCTAGATATAAATATGCAGTTCGTTATGTCAACACACATACAGAAACATCGAGAGCGGACTCTATGGCTGAAAAGCTCCTTCATAATGATGTGACTGGCTTCTGGAAGGAGGTGAGAGCTCTGAACAGGGCCAGTACGTCGTTACCGTGTACCATAGAGGGAGTATCTGGAGCCGATAACATAGCCGAGTCGTGGAGGCAACCTTACTCTACTATACTTAATTGTGTTAAAAGTGACCCCTACAAAGTTGGTAGTGTTGTGAAAAGTGACGCAGTGGGAATCACAGCGAAAGAGGTTTATCGAGCAATTGCACAGCTAGCTGATAACAAAGCATGCGGCTCTGACCCAATCACTGCAGAGCACCTTAAACTGGCAAGCCCGAAGGTTGCAGTTCTTCTTGCCATTTGCTTTACCGGCCTCATGACTCATGGTATGTTGCCAGACTCCATGTTGACTGTTACTTTGGTCCCTGTCATTAAGGACAAAGCGGGCAAGGTAGGGAGCGTGGATAACTATAGACCAATTGCTCTGGCCAGTGTGTTATCCAAAGTCCTGGAAAGAATTTGGTTGGATAGACTATGTTCTTATTTATGTACCTCAGATAACCAGTTTGGCTTCAAGGCTAAGCATGGTACTGAGCTATGTCTATGCTTTGAAGGAAATGGTAGAAACATATAGAAGACAGAATTCCACTGTTCTGATTGGTTCATTGATGCCTCTAAGGCTTTTGACCGAGTTAACCATCATAAACTGTTTTTAAAATTGAGACAAAGAGGTGTGCCTCACAGTATAATTAGGATCCTGGCTTATTGGTATGCCAACCAGAGCATGCGGATCAAATGGGGGAATGCAGTCTCGGCGCCATTTGGTGTTGGTAATGGAGTCCGCCAGGGGGGGCTCCTCTCACCGAGCCTTTTTAATATCTATATGAATGATCTATCAGATGATTTAAGTGTCTGTAAAACAGGGTGTGTGATTGGTCATGTGATTGTAAACCATCTTATGTATGCCGATGATCTGGCTATTGTTTCTCCTAGCAGTGCTGGTTTTCAACAGTTGCTAAATGTTTGTTCTGATTACGGAGTCAAATTTGACGTTAAATACAATGCTAAGAAGAGCGCTGTAATGATCTGTAGAGCAAAAGGGGATAAGAACCTTTGTTTTCCAACATTCTACCTGTCAGGACAGGTGCTGTCTGTTTGCTGCAACACTAAGTATCTGCTGTCTGTTGATGATGATGATGATGATGATGATGATGATGATGATGATGATGATGATGATGATGACGACGACATGTATAGACAGCGGCGTGTCTTATATATACAAGCCAACATGTTAGCTAGAAAATTCTCTTGGTGTTCAGATAAGGTTAAGGTGAACCTCTTTAGAGCTTATTGCACTCCTCTCTATACTGCCCCCTTGTGGGTCAAGTATAAGAAGGCGAGCCTCCGGAAGCTCCAGGTTGCATATAATGACTGTTTGCGTATACTGCTTAGAAAACCAAGGTGGTGCAGTGCAAGTGAAATGTTCTGTAATGCACGAGTCAACACGTTCCATGCTCTTTTGAGAGGTCTGATGTACAAATTCATCTGTCGATTGAATGTTTCTCATAACTCTGTCATTATGCTGCTTTCAAATCCGTGTTTCAGTGCTGTACGATACCAGTCACCTCTGTGGAAACATTGGTATGGCTGCCTTTTTTTAGTTTGTATTTGAGTGTTGTATGTTTTGTAATAATGGACCAAGAGTCTCTTTAAATAAAGATGATGATGATGATGATGATAAATGAAAGAAGGCGGATATATCCATTTAACACACAGTATCTATGTTTATTATAACATTTTTCTGCGTGTCAAAATGAAAGACAACCCACACACCTATCAATCATTAAACCGTGGGGTCTTAATTCATTACGTGTTGATTTCTATCAACGGGGGAGTACTTCAGGAAAGTCGACAGAGGGGGGGGGGGGGCGGCGGCTCGTGGAGTACTTCGTGACCACAGAGTGTGAACGTTGTGATCAGCTGTTTTAGCGCAGTTCTCCAGTGAAGGGGGGGAGTCTCCCTCCGCAGCCGGTTGGCGTAGTTTTGGCACAGTTCCGTTGTACAGACCGACGTTAACAGCAGCCCTGTCTGTGCACACGGAGACCGACTCTGTCGTCCGGTGATCTAACCGCCTTCTGGAAAAGCTTCACAAGTACGTCGGTACGCAAATGCGCTTTGTGACACAAGTGACGGTATGCATTTCAGATTACGCACATAACCTGCGTACCAGTTATGTGCACCCCTGTACCAGAGCCATATTATTACTATTATATGGCTCTGCCCTGTACTACAGCAAGAGTATTCTCCGTCGGGACTTCCTGCAACAACACCACGCCGTTATCAAAGATGTTCTATTGAGAAGACGATCACTACGTGACAAAAGTTTTCAAAACCGTGGCTACTGAAATCAATCTTACTAACTGCTGTTTGTGCAATTTACTCCGCGCGAGTTGGCAGACTTTATTTTGCTTACATAAAAAAAAACATCATTGTTCATGGTGGGGCTAAGCCATTTCTTGGTATGGGTGTAGCCAGAGCTATTTAATAGAAGAGTTACGACACCGGAAGTCCAAAAACGGTTATCGTCACGTGGTTCATGTAGACGAGGGATCGTTCCCCGGAAGTTCATGGCGGGCAATGTGAATGCATTGATAACAGGAGATAGAACTACGATTTTTGGTAATTATTAGTGAATAAAGGTTTTGATTTGCAATATTTATACAACAAATCGATATGTGTATGTATTTACATCAATATGTTTTCAAAAATAAAATCGAATTTGCTAATATTAAGTGATAATATTAGGATTAGTGTGAACAACTAGTTTACATGTTACTAACAGTGCCTTGGTTAAAGAGCCTGTTGCTGTTTATTTATAGCTTTGAATTCTTTCAAACCAATATTATCTTCTTAAACTTGTATGGTAGTCAGGAGCATCACTTTCTAATGTTTATTGATACATTTAGAGGGAGGGGATCTAAAGTAATGCTTTAAAATTCAGATTGGATTCATTTCTACCATTTTCTTAAATTCATGGTAGTTTCAGTAATCCCCTGGTAATTGAGGACACAAGTTATCTAAATGACTAATGTCGTCTTTATGGCTTTCAGAAAGGACAGGAGACCGACAGGATATGATGATGATGTTAAATGTGTTGCTTTAGGAACATCCATTGCAAATACATGGAATTCAATAAACATAGAAGAGCATATCATGCAGTTTGTCGGTGCCTTTTCCTCCGTGTTGACCTGGTTTGCTGTGCTGCCTCCTAGTCGCCACCATGGTTTGCTGTGCTGCCTCCTAGTCGCCACCATGGTTTGCTGTGCTGCCTTGGGATGCTCAAATCGCTCAGAGAAAGGAGTACGAATGTACGGCTTCCCCACTGACACAGAGCGGAGGAAAAAATGGCTGGCTCAAGTCAGCAGGAGCAATTTCACGACCAACAGCACCAAAATATGTGATTTATATACAAACACTGCATTTGCACTTTTTCACAAAACGAAAACCACACCATTGGGAAAGCTTAATGTTTTGTTTAATACAAAAAAACAGGGAAAGGCTTGAAAAACACTGAGAGTTGAGACTCAGGGTGCAGGGTGAGGGTCTCAGTGCAGGTATTCAGGCTCCATTGAACCCCCCTCTGGTTCTTGTGCTGAGAGAGGGAGTAACAGACAGGAGAAAGGGTTGTACACACCTATATAGCACACCTATTGCCTTGGGGAGATAACGTGTTTACTTATATAAAACAGTAGTATTAAACGTACCTTGTGTTTTCACTCTCACTTAAGTCCCTCTCCCTTTGCCATCAATCCAAAATCAGCTGTGCTGTAACATTATACAGACAGGTAATAATCAACAGAATCACAAGGACACAATATGGCTCTGCTAAAAACACTCACTCTTACACGCACCAAAGTTATATTTATCTAATATTTAACTCCCTCCACCCCCGCATACAATCCCGTTTAGAAGCCCCTCTTCTCTAATTCAACATGTTGGACGAAATGACATAGAGAGAACGGAATTTACAATTAAAAGGCTGTTCAACGTGTGTTGCTAACTTGCTTCGGTATGCTAGCTTGATCTGTTATCTGTAAACGTTCCCTAAATCTACTAATTTAGGGATAATCCACTGACATCCTTTAATACACATGTTCATTTGAATCAGATGTACTGATAATATCCGCAATATACATCTTTAAACTTCTTCTTACCTTTAAAAGTCCGTCACGAACGGTCTATTATGCAGCAACTCCACAGCTCTGCCAGCCTTGGCGCTAACTTCCGGGGAATGATTGAGAGGCTCCACGATCCGCCATTGCTGTAAAAAAGTGGTCCATTGGAGTGAACGGAGATGTCGTAACTCTTCTATTAAATGGCTCTGGGTGTAGCCTACCCCAGCCATACGCTGGCGCTGCCACTGGTGGCACGTATGGGGCGGGCCATTCTGCAAATGCGTTAAATGCGTTAAATATTTTAACGCAATTAATTCCAAAAATTAATTACCGCCGTTAATGCGATAATTTTGACAGCACTAATAAATATATATATTTTTTCAAAATACCAAACAGATCCTGTATTTTAGCCATGGCTCATTTCGCTCTATTGGCTCTTTCCAGCGCTGTTTTTGCAGGGGGCTGATTCTGTGAGCTGCAACTGACGCCCCCCTGCAGGAGAGGGGAGTTGGCAGTTACTTTGGCATTAGGGCAGGGATATCTAGATACTTTCCAAGGTTTGACTTAATGAATTGTGCTACTTTTAAAGCAAGCAATGATGTTTTCAAATCTGTAATCAAAAAGCTCCTCAAAAACACTATCGAAGCAGTTCCTGCCATTGCTACGTTAGTTCAAACAGTAACAACGGACTACTTTTCTTAGCGGATGCATGTCAATTTAAATCAATACAACTATTTTTTAAATCAATAAAATCATTTTCTAAATCCATAAAAGCATTTCAATTAATATTGGGAGTCATATCGTTACTTTGTTGAGAATGTGGCCATGTTGCAGCCCCTTTTTTTTTAGAGATTTGGGTATGGAGGAAAATAGAGAGGGTTGTATTTTCTGACACTTGGTGAGTTCCCTGGAACACCGGGACACATATTCATGTATAAAAGACGTACAAAAGTGCATTTTGCATGATAGGTCCCCTTTAAGTTGTTTAATTCACAGTGTAACTTTCATTTAATTTGGTTCAGTAATTGATATTGAATCTAATCAAAATGTCTGTGTCTCTACAGGGCTGAGCGCTGTCTCCTCACATGCTGAACGTCAGTACCATTTTGTTTATCAACCAAAGACCATGGCTGAAGCACAGAGATACTGCAGAGAGAAACACACAGACCTGGCCACTGTAGACAGTGATGAGGTTGTGAAGCTCCTGAACAACATGGCAGGCCAATACAACCAAGTGAGGTCACTTTTCTCTGTCTTTCGATTGATAGCTATTATGAATATTAGGTAGTTATAATAGTATAGACTATAGGTTCAAACGTTTTTAAAGCTTTGCCTACATAAAACACTTTGTCCCTCTTATATGTAGTAGAGTAGATGAAGTGTTTTTAGTATAAACCTCCCCTGTTGTGTTTCACCAGACAGAGTTTTACTCTGATGAGTGAGGGTAACAAAAGGAGGACATGTTGTATTACAAAGACCTTAATACATCAGGATTAATTCTTTATTAATCCAATTCATGTTGCTTTCAGTCAGCCTGGATAGGGCTGCATGATGAGCGGTACACCTGGAAGTGGTCGATGTCAGACCCAAGCTTCTACAAACCGAGGGAGATCGAGTTCAGACAATGGGGCATTGGACAGCCTGGCAAATATAATTCTGAACACTCCAAAAATCATTTTTCATGGTAGGGCTAAGCCATTTCTTGGTATGGGTGTAGCCTACCCCAGCCATACCCTGGCGCTGCTACTGGTGGCATGTATGGGGCGGGCCATTCTGCACATGCGTTAAATGCGTTAAATATTTTAACGCAATTAATTCAAAAAATTAATTACCGCCGTTAACGCGATAATTTTGACAGCACTAAAATGAATATATATTAAAGAATAATGAATTCAACGAAAGAAAATGTAGTAAATTAATTTCAATATGAATGAAATGGACCAATGAACATGAATGCAATTCTATATCCATTATACATTCAATACTTTGGCCACAAATAACAGGACCCAAGAATTTATTGTAAATAGCAGAAACTTAGCCACATGCCACCAAATGCATTAGGAAAATGTACAAATACTATTTCCTAACCTGAGGTAAGCCTTTACACTGGAAGAAATAAGGGGGAAAACTACAAGATGAGTGAACTAAAGATAAATCATCCGTTTTTATTGGAACGATAATGATAATGAGTGTTTGTGTCTCAGGCGAAAAATAACCTAAGGGCCCAGGGATTGGACGACAACGTCCAACTGGCCTGGAGGAACCAGCCGGATGGACAAGTCTTCCACAAGGAGGAGGAGGAGGAGAAGAAGAAGAAGAGGGATGAGCTCTAAAGCTGAATTGCTGTGTCGGCTTTTATCAGAGAAAAGTTTATTTCTTTCCTCAAAGTCCTCATGCGACAGAATTCAGCTGCAACAATGATCTGAATAATCAATTAGTTACGATCATTTTGATAGAAGATAGAGAATGTGATGCTTTTCCTTGTTATATATGGTTATGAATTTAATATGTTTAGGGTTTTTACTATTGAATGTATTTGCTTGGCCGGTGGGAGATAATAATAATAAAATGTTTGGCTTTTGATAAAAATTAAATTACCAATAAAAAAATGACCTTTAATGACATTTCATACAAAAATGTGTTTCTTTATTTGCATCCTAATTATTGTTTTTTTGTCTCAAAATATCTTCAAATGAGTTATGTTGAAACCAGTAACAGGCCGTGCATTTCACACCTTGGCCTTCAGTAGTATGGAAGCAAACAAGAGACAGAAGTATTTGAATTTTATTAGACACCGAATTTATAGCATTGAAAATAATTACTTTGAAAATCATGTATCTGAATGTTTTTGCTCCGAATTTACCCATGTGAAATAAAAATGTAAAAAATTCAAGTGAAAAAAATTAGAATGTTCAAATTCAGATCCCAAAAATGCAAGTGAAAAAAATTCGACGTCAAAAAATTCGGTGTATAAAATTCGATGTCCAAAATTGCGATGCAGCATCATCCGGGCTACTCAGACAGGATAAGCAATCGAGCCCTAATGCAATCAAACCGACTTCTTGCCTATCAGAGCATGGCTTTGTCAGTCATGTGATCACAACAACCCGGGAGAAAAATGAAGGCGAACAGTGGGGCTCGGGTAAGTCGTGAGTTTGTGCTCTTTATTTTACAAGCAGTGAGGGCTCGACAGCATTTGTATCTTACATTAGCTAGCTAAATGAGTGAAGTAGCCTTGTGCCTTGCTGTTAGCAAGCTCCGTAGTTATCATTAATTGAAGTGAATCACAACGTTACCGTGTGTGTGGGAGGGGGGGGGAGGTTACGGTTTGCAAAGTAACGTTACGATCACTTCGGTTAGATAAGTCAAGTAGACCATGCTACACTATACAAATACTCTTACAAAAGCCCTGCATTTAAACATGTTAAGCATACTTTAGTAAAAGTATGCTAGTATAATTAGGAAAGTGTTGTTAAAGTATTTAAAGTAGACACAAGTTATACTATTATATTATATCATTTGTTTTATTGTTATTACCGATGCAAGAGTTGACTTAACTGTTGTAGTTGGAGCTCATTTTGAACTAATGATTACTTTCATAATGGTTTAATGTGCTGACTATTTTAAATTAATAGATGAAGGTCTGGTTTGTTCAAACTCTCAAAATAGTAGGACATGCTGTCATAATTACCCAGAGTCCGAAATGACACCTTTACAATGTTAAAGCTGTTAGATAAATGTAGTGATGTAAAAACTAAAATATTCAAGATAGTGTAGTGGAAAAGAGATAATGTTTTAAAAACATGTTACTAAAACAAAATCTCTTGTTTTGGACTGACAGTAATGATTCAAGAAATAGTAGATCAATAAATACACACACATCAATTTGTTGTGGATGGAACACAACAAATGGTGCTCTTACCTGTGATGCCTCCTCCAAACATTATAACCAGACTGTATCATTCAAACTATAAGTAACAGTTCTAGCTACTTGACTTTAGACAAACAATTCAAAAGACAGAATCAACACAATTTATTGAAAGACCAATCTTTATTTTACGGTGCCTCTCCTTTTGTTTGTATTATTAAACCCTGTCAATCTAAAAAACTGAGCAACTCAACAGTTAACTTTATATTTCTTATTGTCCAAAGCATCTATTACACTATTTGTTCCCCTCTCATATTCACAGGATGGATGATTAGAGACTTTGGGGGAAACCTCAGCTTTATGAACGTCCTGTCTGTTGGTTTGGCCAGAGAGAGCTGAGGGTCTTTCCCTGCGAGGAGGACCAGGCCTGAGGGAGGAGGACCAGCACCAGCTGCACCTACAGAACCTAGCCCATGCTGGGCATAGCTGTTACCACCTGCACAGGCCTAGCCTTTAGTGTAACGTATGTATAATATTTCGTTTTTATTTAAAAAAAAAAAAGATGATGGTTCATGCTTGATAACTTTTAGTTCACATTTCAATACATTGTATTTGCACTCCTTTTGTACGTTATTCTTACTGAAAATGTTAAGTTACACATTCACATCTGACTGAAGATTGGCCCCATTTATTTATGACGTTGCAAACCCGGCGGGACAAGGCACAAGTGATGTGAAGCTCATAAAGTGAGGCAAATGCATTTGATCAGCTGACTTTTTTTGTTTGCCAAACTTTATAGGCCTGACAATAATCACACTGTTTCTGAGGTGCAACGTAAAACACAAACAAACAACACACAAATGAAGTTCCTGGTAGACTACAAAACTAGTCAGTGTGCAGGTCTTTGTGTTACAATACAAGTGTCTCTTAGTGAATGTCCTGTACTGCTCTTAAATCTCATCACATCAGCTTTTCCTTTCCCTCTTGGATGTTCTTCTGGACCCTCGGAGAAAGAGAAAATGGTGAAGCAGTCCTGTCTCTCAGGCATGTCCTTTCCTAACAGAAATATCAAAAATCATTATTGCAGAGCAAGTGTGTTATTTAAGAAAGAGGTGTGTTTGTTTGTTCAGGGGCTATAAATATAATGATTTTTTTATTTGAATGTGTTTTTTAAATCCAACAGTGTACGACAAAGATAATCAGATTATGAATAAACCGTTTTAAAAATTCATCAACATTGAAATAAATGTATTATTACTATTAATAAAATGAAAAGAGGCATTGGTAATAATATTAAAAACAACAATGTTTGAGTCGGATAGGCGGTTAGCTGCAATAAATAACTCCAGTTCAACAAACCATATTACAATATCTAAGGGAGCGTTATTTCTGGGCCATCTTGAAATGTGACGTTCATATTTTAAAGATACACACATTTTATTGTGAGGTTGATTTAATATACACTAAGCCTCTCTTCAGCAATACGTTGACATTAGCTAGTCTATTTTATGCTATAGTAGAGCATAGCGAATTGAAATGAACCTTAACAATGCATACAGTAACCTAACTAGCAAACTAACTATCTAACGTACAAGGATGACCTTATTTTAGCAACCTCGCACAGAAGCCTTTTGGTATACAGTAGCATCCCACTTAATGTTTTACACTCTTGGATGCCACGCATAGCATCGTTAGCACAGATGGAGCTACGATTGCTCAAATGCTAACCCAACTCTAAACATTTATTAACGTTAGCTTAATAAAAACACCAGTAACATAACATAAAGTACGCAGGGTTGACTTACCGAAGAAACTGCATTCATGGACGGTCTGTTTTAACCGCAGATAAATCCTATATTTGCATGACGAATAGTCCACCAGGAACCAACACAACAAACACGGCCGAGTTCAAGTAGTGTTCTCCTCATGAGCTGAGCCGCTGTAGCATCACGGAGCCAATGGAGCTAACGGAGCTAGCAGTGAGACAGAGGAGCCAGTCCCGTTGTCATGAAGGGGGAATCTAACTATATACAGAATATGTTTTTGTGGATCCAGGCTAGAAACATGTTCATTTTCTGATGTTAAGTTGGACATTTTAACATAGATTCTATGGGAATTGCTCCCATTTGCATCCATCACCTACAGTTTGCAGCATTGGGCTTCACCGCACTGTCCCGGGGTTCGCCGCTTGGCTCTGATAGGCCAGAAGTCGGTTTGATTGCATTCGGGCTCGATTGCTTATCCTGTCTGAGTAGCCCGGATGATGCTTCATCGCAATTTTTGACGTCGAATTTTATACACTGAATTTTTTTACATCGAATTTTAAACACCGAAATATTTGACGTCGAATCTTTTCACTTGAATTTTTACATTTGTGAATTCGGAGCAAAAAATCAGATACATGATTTTCAAAGTAATTATTTTCAATGCTATAAATTCGGTGTCTGATAAAATTCAAATACTTCTGTCTCTTGTTTGCTTCCATACAGTAGTGTCTACCTGAATGAATCCACCACCACAGTGGCGTTTCTATATGTGCAAAAGTGGTGGGGCACAAAAAACTCAGATGTCTATATTAGTGTTGCACGGTGTACCGATACTTGAAAGGTACCGCGATACCTTGCCGTTAAAAACGTTACGATTCCTCCGTTTCATTAGTATCGGTACTTTAAGAATGACGGGGAAAAGTACTCCGGTGAGAAAGCGCCGTTTTAATAAGAGCCGTGTGTGTTCAGCGCTCTGCTTCCACAGCCGTGCCTGCAGTCCCACCCCTCTCAAGTACGTTCTAAGTCCCTCCCCTCTCTCGTGCACGCGGCCACGCTCTAGCTGCCAGAGCATGTGAGAAAACGAGAAGCATGGCTGCAAGTGGGAGTGCAACTGCCGCTGCGCCTCGGCTTGTTGACAAAAAAGACGCCGGAAGCGAAATTTGGAAGTATTTGAGCTATATCTCTGACAGTGAGGGCAAGCCTACGGACCAGCACCATATAGATAGAAGAGTTACGACAACGGAAGTCCAAAAACGGTTATCGTCACGTGGTTCATGTAGACGAGGATCGTACCCCGGAAGTTCATGGCGGGCAATGTGAATGCATTGATAACAGGAGATAGAACTACGATTTTTGGTAATTATTAGTGAATAAAGGTTTTGATTTGCAATATTTATACAACAAATCAATATGTGTATGTATTTACATCAATATTTTTTTTAAATAAAATAGAATTTGCTAATATTAAGTGATAATATTAGGATTAGTGTGAACAACTAGTTTACATGTTAGGCTAACAGTGCCTTGGTTAAAGCGCCTGTTGCTGTTTATTTATAGCTTTGAATTCTTTAAAACCAATATTATCTTCTTAAACTTGTATGGTAGGCAGGAGCATCACTTTCTAATGTTTATTGATACATTTAGAGGGAGGGGATCTAAAGTAATGCTTTAAAATTCAGATTAGATTAATCACTACCATTTTCTTAAATTCATGATAGTTTCAGTAATCCCATGGTAATTGAGGACACAAGTTATCTAAATGACTAATGTCATCTTTATGGCTTTCAGAAAGGACAGGAGACCGACAGGTGACTATCAAAGGACTAGCAGCAGCAGCAGCAGCAGCATGATGATGATGATGTTAAATGTGTTGTTTTAGGAACATCCATTGCAAATACATGGAATTCAATAAACATTGAATGGCATATCATGCAGTTTGTCTGTGCCTTTACCTCCGTGTTGTCCTGGTTTGCTGTGCTGCCTCCTAGTCGCCACCATGGTTTGCTGTGCTGCCTGGGGACGCTCAAATCGCTCCGAGAAAGGAGTACGAATGTACGGCTTCCCCACTGACACAGAGCGGAGGAAAAAATGGCTGGCTCAAGTCAGCAGCAGCAATTTCACGACCAACAGCAACAAAATATGTGATGTAATTATATACAAACACTGCATTTGCACTTTTTCACAAAACGAAAACCACACCATTGGGAAAGCTTAATGTTTTGTTTAATACAAAAAAACAGGGAAAGGCTTGAAAATCACAGAGTTGAGACTCAGGGTGCAGGGTGAGGGTCTCAGTGCAGGTATTCAGGCTCCATTGAATCGCCCTCTGGTTCTTGTGCTGAAAGAGGGAGTAACAGACAGGAGAAAGGGTTATACACGCCTATATAGCACACCTATTGGATGGGAAATTGCCTTGGGGAGATAAGGTGTTTACTTATATAAAACAGTAGTATTAAACTTACCTTGTGTTTTCACTCTCACTTAAGTCCCTATCCCTTTGCCATCAATCCAAAATCAGCTGAGCTGCAACATTATACAGACAGGTAATAATCAACATAATCACAAGGACACAATATGGCTCTGCTAAAAACACTCACTCTTACACGCACCAAAGTTATATTTATCTAATATTGAACTCCCTCCACCCCCGCATACAATCCCGTTTAGAAGCCCCTCTTCTCTAATTCAACAAAGTTGGACCAAATAGACATTAAGAGAACGGAATTTACAATTAAAAGGCTGTTCAACGTGTGTTGCTTACTTGCTTCGGTATCCTAGCTTAATCTGTTATCTGTAAATGTTCCCTAAATCTACTAATTTAGGGATAATCCACTGACATCCTTTAATACACATGTTAATTTGAATCAGATGTACTGATAATATTCGCAATATAAATCTTTAAACTTCTTCTTACATTTAAAAGTCCGTCACGAACGGTCTATTATGCTGCAACTCTATAGCTCTGCTAGCCTTGGCGCTAACTTCCGGGGAACGATTGAGAGGCTCCACGATCCGCCATTGCTGTAAAAAAGTGGTCCATTGGAGTGAACGGAGATTACGTAACTCTCAGTCTATATGGCGCTGCTACGGACACCACGAGGCCTGTCTGTGAGAAATGTTTTAGATCCCTGCAAACCAAGGGAGCCAACACATCAGACTTGGCTAAGCACCCACCGACCGGAATCCAGAGCTGTTTAAAGAATGTAAAGACAGACAGGTTAGCGAATGTGATATATAACATAATTACATCATGCTCAATCCCATGCCCTCAAATCTAAGTCAAACAAGTGTAATTTATTTTGTGACAAACGAACGTTTTCGTAGTTTGACGAGGCAATTAATGGCAATGATAACTGTCTAATATGGCTATCTTTTTAGCTAACTTACCAATGTGGCTAACATCTGCAATATACATGTTGTCAATAATTATTTATATTACTGTACTATTACATGTTAATAAAATATAAAACAAATTATATTTTATAAAACAAAAAAGTTGTTTGAGATGATGCTTAATTTTATTTAATACGAATTCTTGTCATTTATTTTGTTTATTGTTTAACAGTTTGTGTTATGGTTATGGTTCTGGTGTGAAATAAAGCACAATAATTACATTTAAGACTGTTTCCCTCTTTTTTTAGAAAAGTATCGAAAAAGATTCGGAATCGCAATTCTTGACTTGGTATCTGTATCGAAACCAAAATGTTGGTATCGTGACAACACTAGTCTATATATAAGCTTCTGCAGTGAGGTTCATGGCTGGTGAGGTACTGGCACTGACTCTTCAGGTTTACAAATATCATATTTTGACCTAAATCAAAATATAATATTATTTTCAAAAGCCTTTTTAGTCTGATGCTTCAATTAATTTTAAACAGACAGTTCAACAGAAGGATACCCACAAAATGTAATTTTATCATTTAAATATTGAATTGTTGTCTCTTAGTAAGATCCCATTTTCAATCAAATTGCGGTCTTACCTTGACTTGAAGATGAAGTCCATTTGCCTATCCTTCTGGACAAAAATCGCTATTACTTTTTTGTAAAAGTCTTCCTTATCTTCTTGTAGTTTCAAAAGTCTATCATAAATCTAAATGATGGATTTATGATTAGAAAATTATAAAAGTAGGGTAGACATGTGGATATTATCCGGCTGAACAAAACGTGCATTTATTTAACAGCTACGTTTCCCACAGATCTTATTTT
The DNA here is from genome assembly GCF_902827115.2 of Pseudochaenichthys georgianus. Lineage (NCBI taxonomy): Eukaryota > Metazoa > Chordata > Actinopteri > Perciformes > Channichthyidae > Pseudochaenichthys > Pseudochaenichthys georgianus. Next base: position 39,538,942 of record NC_047507.1, on the reverse strand, counting down.
GAGCTATTTTCTAAAATCCTATGGATCATTGCTTTTTTGTGTAGGGAAGCCATGCGCAGCTTACTTCCTGGTTTTAGGATGCGTCTCTCTCCTCCTCTTCACACACCACACTTTTCGCGGCACACGTACTTACAGCCAATCAGCTCTGAATTATGTGAGATGACGTATGGTGGGGATGGCAGCTCTATGCCCCTATGGTCATTATTTTTTGCCACACACATTAAATAGGAAAATACTCTGAGCATGCGCAGTGTAGTTTTTACAGTCACCGTTCACTTAGACAGTGAGAGGGTGGGGCAGGATCGGGTTTTTTCCCACATGGCTCTAAACAGCTCAATATGCACACACTGTAGACACTAATTAGAAGAACACATACTAAAACAGCAATGTACAGACGAATCAGATGATTAAACATGATCTTAAAATATATTTTATATATTGTTTAATTTATTTTTTGCATTTTGTTGTAATCATTATTTTAATACTTTCTGCTGACACTAGGTGGAGCACACCCCTAATGACCAGTCACCACTGCTCCTAATACCATTATTATGACGTCACGGCTATAGAAACCATTAATATGATACATTAACGCAGTATAACAGGGCGCTGCATCACAGACAGGTTTCTAATGTAGCGAATACATGCCATTACTAAAGCAAGAACACCAAACAACACAATTCAACAAGCCTCCTTTCACTGCTGCGCCACACATCATCTCTAGCAGAAGCAACAATATTTACTTGATAAAATGACAAGAAAATATCAACAATGTTAAATAAAAGTCATTATAGCCATTACTCACCAATACGTTTGATTATTTGTACCCAAAAACCATCCTCCTTTCTTTCTTTCTGAAGAGTTCAGTTACTGTGTGGTTCAGATTACCTGAGTGTTTCAGTTCCAATAATAAGTCCTGTTCTAACGCCATGGAGGCTGATGCTGGAAGTCGAGTCAGTTCAGTCGTATTTCTGTCAAAGCACATTGTGGAATATAGGAATGAACAGAGTCCTGCTTCTGACACTGCTCAGTTCTCTTTATACATGAACCTTCCTAAGAACACTTCCACCTCAGCCACATCCATCATGGTCCACTTTGTAATGGAGGGTATGTCCTCTTGTTGGGTGACATTTAGAAGATTTTTGATGAGAGATGTTTGGCCGGAATATATGCAAGATCCTGGATGACAAGACGCTTTTTTTTTGAAAATATAGGTAATGCCTTTTAGTCTATAAAGTGATTTTTGAAAAGTGAGGTTTTTTAAAGCTTTTTTAATTGTAAAGCAGCTCTAAACATTTGCAGTAAATGCCATCAGAGGGTGAACATTAGTGCACTATCGCGCACAGAGCTGGAGATTTGGAGGAGTACAAATCTAAATATGATCTCCGGAGAGCAATTAGCGGCGCAAAGAGACAGTACAAAGACAAGGTGGAGTCTGTTTTTTGCACGTTTTGACAGCAGCCAGGCTGTGGAGGCACAGAAGGATCAGGAGCCCTGCCCTTTTGTTTTAGACAGGGCAGATGTGTGCAAATCCTTTTAAAGGGTTAACCCACACAAGGCTCCTGGACCTGATGGCATCCCTGGCCGTGTTCTCAGGGTGTGTGCAGTTCAGCTGGCAGAGGTGTTCACAGACATCTTCAACAGGTCCCTGCTGCAGTCTGTAGTCCCCACATGTTTGAAACACTCCACCATCGTTCCTGTCCCCAAAAAGACAAAAATCACCAGCCTCAACGACTACCGCCCAGTAGCACTCACCTCCGTCATTATGAAGTGCTTTGAGCGGTTAGTCAAAACCTTCATCACCTCCTCCCTCCCTGACTTTCTGGACCCCCTGCAGTTTGCCTACAGAGCAAACAGGTCCACAGACGACGCCATAGCCCCCCCTCCACACTGCCCTCTCACACCTGGACCAGAGGAACACATATGTGAGAATGCTGTTCATTGATTACAGTTCAGCCTTCAACACCATTGTGCCCTCCAAGCTGGTCATCAAGCTCAGAGACCTCGGGCTCAACAGCGCCCTCTGTGACTGGATCCTGAACTTCCTGACGGGCAGACCCCAGGCAGTGCGGGTGGGAAACATCACATCCTCCACCCCGATCCTCAACACCGGAGCCCCTCAAGGCTGCGTGCTCAGCCCTCTCCTCTACTCCCTGTTCACACACGACTGCGTGGCCACACACAGCTCCAACACCATCGTGAAGTTTGCTGACGACACGACCGTCATCGGCCAGATCACAGACGGCGACGAGACAGCGTACAGAGAGGAGGTCGAAAACCTGACATCTTGGTGCCAGGATAACAACCTCCATCTCAACGTCAGCAAAACAAAGGAGCTGATTGTGGATTACAGGAAGCAGCAGAGAGAGGGACACGCCCCCATCGCCACCAATGGGACTACGGTGGAGAGAGTCAGCAGCTTCAGGTTCCTTGGTGTCCACATCACTGAGGACCTGAGATGGACTCATCACTGAGGACCTGACATGGACTCTTCACACTACCACCATCACCAAGAAAGCTCGACAGCGGCTCTTCTTCCTCCACAGGCTGAGGAGGTTCAACATGGATTCCAGGATACTCTGCAACTTCTACAGGTGCACCATAGAGAGCATCCTGACCTTCTACAGGTGCTCCATAGAGAGGATCCTGGCCTTCTACAGGTGCTCCATAGAGAGCATCCTGACCTTCTACAGGTGCTCCATAGAGAGCATCCTGACCTTCTACAGCTGCACCATAGAGAGCATCCTGACCTTCTACAGGTGCTCCATATAGAGCATCCTGACCTTCTACAGCTGCACCATAGAGAGCATCCTGACCTTCTACAGGTGCTCCATATAGAGCATCCTGACCTTCTACAGCTGCACCATAGAGAGCATCCTGACCTTCTACAGCTGCACCATAGAGAGCATCCTGACCTTCTACAGGTGCACCATAGAGAGGATCCTGACTGGCTGCATCATGGCCTGGTACAGCAGCTGCACCGCTCTCAACCGTAAGGCTTTACAGAGGGTGGTGAAAACTGCACAGAACATCACCAGGACGGAGCTGCCATCCATGGAGGACCTTTACTCCCAGCGCCTCAGGAAGAAATCCCTCCGGATTATCAAAGACCCCCATCACCCCAGCCACAAACTGTTCTGTCTGCTGCCGCCTGGCAGGCGTTACCGCAGCATCCGGACTAAAACCACCAGATTCAGAGATAGCTTCATCCCGCAGGCAATAAGACTGTTAAACACCTGAACTGCTGAAACAATTTCATAACATTCATCTGCTACTTAGTAATTATTTATCTATTATCTAATATATCAGTCCAATAACTTGTATATAGACTCGTATTGCACTATTCCACTTTTTTTTATCACTTTTTTAAAACTATTTTTCTTTTTGTATTACTTTTAATATAGTATATGTTAATGTTGTTTTAATATTGTCTGCTTATCTGTATTATTGTGTTGCATTGTTAGAGAAGCCTGTGACCTAAGATTTTCAACGACATAATTACTCTGTAGCTATGTTAGTTTGACAATAAAGAACCTTGAACCCTTGAACCTTGAACCTTGAACATGGACTTAAGCCTTTGCCGTAAAAGTGAAATCCCTTTGAGCAGCTAAAACAAAGCGTTTGAAACAGGTATTCAGACACAAAGAAAAACAAAGTGTGTGTAACATTAACCCTCCTGTCTCCCCCCCCCCTTACTTTGGTGTTCGTGGTCAAATTTGACCGGTCCTGTTTGAACTGCTATTACATTAACACAAAAACCATTAATCATCACCAAATTTAATTTAACACCCTTTCAAACTGTACATATTGTATCAGACTACTGGTATACATGAACAACTGCAGTAAATATACAAAGAATAGACACTGGACATGTGTTGCCTGTGCCAGGTGTGATCCATGTGGGGGGATGGGCACATAAGGGGGGAACACATCTAGAGTATTTGTGTGTGTGTGTGTGTGTGTGTGTGTGTGTGTGTGTGTGTGTGTGTGTGTGTGTGTGTGTGTGTGTGTGTGTGTGTGTGTGTGTGTGTGTGTGTGTGTGTGTGTGTGTGTGTGTGTGTGTGTGTGTGTGTGTGTGTGTGTGTGTGTGTGTGTGTGTGTGTGTGTGTGTGTGTGTGTGTGTGTGTGTGTGTGTGTGGGTCATTGTGTGGGTGTTTTATCTGATCTGATCTGGATGGTTACTAATTCCTTTTCTTTATGGCGGTCATGACCGGGAACACCATGGTGTTACAAAGTTGACTAAATCATCCAAAATTCAATGAAAGTGGTGATCAGCAATTGTACATGTTCAAATGTCTACTGTGAAGGATATCATAAAGCCTTAATGCAATCAAATGTGAAACTAAAAAGTTATGATTGATGAAAGTAGTAAATCGGTCAGATTTGACCCGAAGACAACAGGAGGGTTAATGCACTCATTGTATAGACATATTATGTTCAGGAAAACAATGTATAGCAGACAGAATGTGCTCATGCATACAGTATGTTTGTCTAATACAAACATTTGAGTCATGGAAATAATTCTACGAACAGGTGCAATGAAGAAGTCAATAATAACTAAATCTGTCCTTTAAGGTTCTTTTTGAGTTCCTTCATGAATGCAGTTCCTTTACCAATGACTTCAATCATTTTACTGGCTGATGGTTCAATAATTCACTTGCTTTCCTGGAATACTGATAACATTTGTTTCTACATGGATGTGTACTGATTCGATTGTATTAACGCATGATAGGCTTTTTATGTAATATGTTAGTCTACTCATTGTTATTTTTAACTTTGAACTAATATGTTAATTTTCCCGCTTGTGGAAAAATACTGGATTCCTGGTTCTGATAAAGCTTTTAAAGGTGCCTCTCCTGTTTCAGTCCACTAAGTGTCACTGTTGTGCTTTCTATGTTTATTTAATATCATCCACCAGGACCACAGCAGGATCACATGAGAGAAACTCTAGGGCTGCAGCCGAATAGTCCATTTAGCTTAGGAACCTTCCTCAAGGAGTGAAATGACCCGGAAGTCCCTCAGTGGCAGCCATGATAAGTGCCGATCGAATTCTCTAGAATGATGAGAATGATAGGAAAGGAGGTTTCAAACTTCCTTTATAACCTCCTTTAGCTTAGGAACCACTGGACCTCCCTAACCGGCAGGAGAAGCGAAAATGCTGCCCCACAATGCCTTGCAGCCGCAGCATTTGCCGTCACTCAACAGTCGGCCGTTCACGGAAACAACCGATTATGACGGAGGAATGATATCATGAAAGTTACGGTGCTTATTAAGCATTTTAAAACGTATGTGGTAAGTTGCCAAAGTGCTTTGTTTTGAACGTTCATCAGTATTATAATCAAAGAGAGAAATATGAACGTTAGTTTTTACTGAAATGATCAAATAAAGTCAACATTTCAGTCTTTACTGAGCTGTGTGGGGTTTGTTCAACTTTTAAAAGATGTTTGAATGGTGATATACACAGTGATAGATGGTAAGGACTAACGTTTATAATAAATACATCTGTATTGATTTTAAGATCTTTAGTTCATACAATCATACGTATTGGGATCATTTGTATTAATGTGGACTGGAGGGAGAGGGAGACGAGCAGAAGTTTCACTTTCCTTTTTTATTTCAATTCCAACTTTGGTCCTGAAGAATATGTTTCTCTGTTGTCCCCGTTCATAAAGCAAAGCAGCAGCATCAGAGCACGGTGCAGAGTCTCTAGATGAGTTTACAGTAGTCCCTCGTTCTTATTAAACATCCATGTTGTAGTCCGCTGTATAGAAAACTGTGGTTTCCATAGTTTCCCCACAGCAGCAGACGCACACAATGACGTCCGCTGGCGCATCATAAACACGTCGGATAGTGAAAGTGCATTCGGATTCTCTAAAGTACCGCAGTCTCTTCTCCTAAGTCCTTTTGAATTCTCCTATCAACTATCCCTTAACCCCGTGACGTTTCACTCAGAGGTCAAGGAATAGACGATAGGGTTAGACGTTAGGAGCTGATTTTTAAACTATCCGACTGCAGCCGAATAGTCCATTTAGCTTAGGAACCTTCCTAAAGGAGTGAAATGACCCGGAAGTCCCTCAGTGGCAGCCATGATGAGTGCCGATCGAATTCTCTAGAATGATGAGAATGATAGGAAAGGAGGTTTCAAACTTCCTTTATAACCTCCTTTAGCTTAGCAACCACTGGACCTCCCTAACCGAAAGGAGAGGAGAAAATGCTGCCCCACAATGCATTGCAGCCGCAGCATTTGCCGTCACTCAACAGTCGGCCGTTCACGGAAACAACCGATTATGACCGAGAAATGATATCATGAAAGTTACGGTGCTTATTAAGCATTTTAAAACGTAGGTGGTAAGTTGCCAAAGTGCTTTGTTTTGAACGTTCATCAGTATTATAATCAAAGAGAGAAATATGAACGTTAGTTTTCACTGAAATGATCAAATAAAGTCAACATTTCAGTCTTTACTGAGCTGTGTGGGGTTTGTTCAACTTTTAAAAGATGTCTGAATGGTGATATACACAGTGATAGATGTTAAGGACTAACGTTTATAATAAATACATCTGTATTGATTTTAAGATCTCTAGTTCATACAATCATACGTATTGGGATCATTGGTATTAATGTGGACCGGAGGGAGAGGGAGACGAGCAGAAGTTTCACTTTCCTTTTTTATTTCAATTCCAACTTTGGTCATGAAGAATATGTTTCTCTGTTGTCCCCGTTCATAAAGCACGTGACGTCAGATACATCCTAAACACGTGACGTCGGATATTGAAAGTGCATTTGGATTCGTGACGTCGGATAGTGAAAGTGCATTTGGATTCGTGACGTCGGATAGTGAAAGTGCATTTGGATTCTCTAAAGCACCGCAGTCTCTTCTCCTAAGTCCTTTTGAATTCTCCTATCCACTATCCCTTAACCCCGTGACGTTTCACTCAGAGGTCAAGGAATAGACGATAGGGTTAGAACTTAGGAGCTGATTTTTAAACTATCCGACTGCAGCCTAGGTTCTCAGGCTCCTCATGAATAGACATTCATACATCTAAAGAAATATATTGCCCCAGCATCAAAATACTAATAGTACAGAATAACTGTACTATTAGTATTCATATAACATTAAGATTAATATAGTCATAAGTATATTGTGTGTACACATTTGTGTATATTGGCAAAAATGACATTGTTGTTTGTAGGCTGCATTATTATGATTTCCTTCTACAATTTTTACTTAACTTTTCGTATACAAAAAATGCCCAAAAATATTGTAGTCCTGTAAAATTAAATGATATATATCAAGAAAACACCTGACACGAGAACTTCGTATAAAGTCATAGAAATAACAATATTTTAAGTAATATTTACTATAATAATACAAAATAGTAACTTCTTCTTCTTCTGTAATTCATGGGGGCCTGATCACTGTCACATAAAATACAAAAAATATATAGTGTATTTTTCAAAAATGTAGAGATCATGTTCAGCGCTCTTGAAGATGAATTTTTTATAAATAAAAAAAAATCTTCGATATCTGCGTGATTTTCTACTTTTGATGTCCATGCTAAAGTCCAGCTTGTCATTATTACTGTTACGACAAAGCCTCTGTATTGTTATCAGGTTTTACGTCATTGCACTTGGTACTTTAACCTCTCTGTGGCGGCTGTTTACTTCAGGCTGTGCATCACGCTTTGACCTGACGCCAAAGGTCAGACTTCACTCTGTTCTACCTGCTGCTCACGTCAATCCAGGAAACATTTCACAAGGAGAGTTCACTAAACCTGAAAGTGTCGCAAACACTGCATTACCATTTTCTCAGAGATTTCAATTTGTTATGTTTCAATAATGGTGGATTCCAAATAGTTGTTTTTTTGTATCCTTATTTGCACGGACACATTTATTTTTATCCTTCACAAACTGTAGAAACACACATTGTTCAAGAAATATTTTATTTGTAAAAGAAATCTGCAAAACACTTTTCATAATCAATTAATCATGCAGGTAATTTCAGTAGGAATGCCCCAAAACCTGACGATTGCTGATGAGGATGTCGATATGCATACATTTCTTCCCCTTTAATTGCCGGGAACATCAAATCTAAAATAAAATGCCAGAAACGGGAACTTTATACGATTCACCAAAGTGACACGGCTAATATTATGCCAGTGTTGCAGGATACTAAAACCTGGAAATGAGTCACCATTTTACAATTTCCAGTTCCCTTGTCTCCAAGTTATAATACCAAAGTGATTATTTAAATTCGTTTTTAGTTCACTAGATGACTGAAATAAGGTAGGCTATGTGGTTAACATGAGCTGAATACATGTGTACCTTTTGTTCTTCAACATAAAACACGTCAGTAAAACATTTCTAAAGCTTCCATTATGAAACAGGAGTTACTAAAAAATGACTAAATGAGACGAACAAACGTCATCACACTGAGCACCGTCCACCGATAGCTTAGCTGTGGTGAATCCAGCAGTGCGACGCGGATGTAGTTTGTTGGTAACCGATGATGATAGGATTTACTTCAAGCGATCTAAGGCTCCATTTACACGAGAACAAAATGGATTGTATCCACTACTTTTCTCTCGCGCACACGAGGCCGTAACGGAACCACGGAAACGGACCCCGCAAGCGATAACGGGTCCCAAGGGCTAGATCTGCAACCGGAACGCTCTGGAGGGCCAAACGGCTCTGTGTGTACGCCCTATACAATCATTTCCTGATAACGATGAAGCCATAGCCCCACCTCTCCTGCTCACTGCTGTAGCATGGTCAGTATTGTCAGTAGCTACTGCTACTGCTACTGACCATGCTACAGATGTTAGTGCAAAATCTACAGCTCGACCATGCTACAGATCAGATGTTAGTGCAACATCTACATCACCTCTACCACAACCATCAGCAACAAGTGGACATGGAGAATTACATAAACTACATGTTGCTAAATCGCGGGGCAAAAACAGAGGGGCAACCATGGCAACCATGCTCGGGGGTCTTCTTCGCTGCTTTTGGTGTATTTTGGGACGAAAGTACAGCGCCACTTACATGCTCGACATATGTACTACAGCGTCTCCAGTGGTATCGTGTGAACGGACACGTTAAATGAGCCGAATGCGTGTGAACCATAGACTGTATATATAAACGGAAGACTTTTTTGAAAACAAATTTGGTGCGTAAACGCAAACGTTCCCGTGTAAATAGGGTCTAACCTATTTAATGCAACAACTTCCTTCTCTCGCCGTGAACTGTTGTTGCTCACGTAAATCTCCCCGACGGCTTGGTGCCAGATGAAAAACCGGTTCACAATTGACAAATTAAGGTTCGCAATCGAACACCAGCGCAGAACTGGCCTTGGAACCACCTCAGAGGAAAATGTTTGTATTATTTTATGGACTCACTGTGTTGTACTGAGAGGCTTCACTGCCTGTCTGTCAAAATCCGGGAATATTAGGACTCAAATGCAGTTAAAAAGGGAAGCGGGTTTCAAAACAAAAAGCGAGCTTTATTTAAATAAAGCTGTTGGCATGAAAAAAAACAAGACAAAAAAGCGTGAATCATAAACAAGTAGCATGAGGTAAGTGACAAACATGGAGAGTGAGAAAATACAACGAACCGACATGGAGCACAGGGGAAGACAAGACTAAATACACAGAAGGGTAATCACAGGACAAGACACAGCTGGGAAGGGGAGGCAGAAACACAAGGGCAACAGGTGAACACACTCAGACAATCAGACACAGGAGGAAAAACACAGGAAGGAAGACAAGAGACAGGGAGAACAGAATAGCAAAATAAAACCCATTACCAGACAGACAAAACTAAAACCGTGACATAACACTAAGATCATGACACTGTCTGTAGGGAGACCAGGGACAGTAACAATAAGTACAAAAAACATTTACACTTGGATAGCCATTTTGCTATATTATACATTCTCAATGTCAACTACTGAAACAATGTATTTAAGTGTTTTTATGAAATAAGTACAGGTTGGAAAATGCATTTAAATACAGTCACTCAACTGTTAAAACCATCCCAGTGTACAGGGACGGTTGTAACATCTTAATAACGGTTACCTTTTTTCACACTACATGACAAAAAAGAGGGAAAGCTGTCAAATTCTAAGGCAACAAGATTTGAATGGGGTTTCACACATCCTCCAACAAACAATGAACAATGAACATAACTTAAAACAGAACATCAGATGGAATTGATCTGATTCACAGTTGGCAGGTGTAAATGTCACTTCCATCTGTGCAGTCCTTGTGTGCCCAGGCTTTACAGGACCAACACTGCAGCCAGATCTCCTTGGACCTGGAGTAGCTTTCCAGGCACACAATGCAGTATTGAGCTTCATCAGATGAGTCCTGAATCTTCTGCTTCTTGTTGGGTTTGGGTTTTTTGCAGAAATTAATTTCTCTTCGCTTTAGACTTGTTTGCGTTAGACTTTTTCTCAGCCTTGAGTATTTGTTATAGGAGTGTCTGTGAGGACAGCGGTTTCTCTTCTTTTTCTCCCTTTGTGGTCTGCTTCCTTAGTCCAGCTTTTGGATGTGGACAGATGTGAACTTCAAATCATGTATATTCTCCTTGGATATAAAAAACAATTTCACTATAAATATATACCTTTTTTTATTGTATTCTAAAGTGATAACCTGACCTCTACAAGTCTCTCTTGAATGTAAAGACAAACGCTAGAACAACAGGAGAGTGTTTACAGTTTAGCGGCGGGGTTAAAGATCCTTGAGCTGTTTTATGACTGCTGACTGTTGAGCATTGTCTTTACAGTATATTGTTCATAAACACTTGAGCAGGGCGTTATGTAACTGGGTGCCACCACAGAACCATGCAGGCTGCTTTGTGTTGAGCAGCGTTGAGTCTGGATCCAGATCCTGATTGGCTGCTGTATCGGAGGTCGAGTTCAGGCGCAACGAGGAACTTAAACATCACCTGATCAGTGTTTCAAAGCATATAGAAAAGGGAAAACAAAAACGTCTTCTATTCAGGTGAAACGCATCATCTTTCAAGGCCATCATTATGATTCATATTTCCTAATTTTGGTTTTGACAATATATTTTGACTTCTTTTCTTTCAGACTCTTCAAAATCTTAATTGAAGTTTTCATTAGAACACACATTATTTCTCTTGATATTAGCCACAGAAAACAAACTTTAAACTAAATTTTAAACTACAGTTAGCATTAGTCCTACTACTTTTAAAACTGAATTCAATAATACTGTACATTTTAGCACACACACACACACACACACACACACACACACACACACACACACACACACACACACACACACACACACACACACACACACACACACACACACACACACACACACACACACACACACACACACACACACACACACACACACACACACACACACACACACACACACACACACACACACACACACACACACACACACGTGTTCCTCTGCATGACCTTAGTCACAAGGCGAGCCCCCGTCTATCAGCCAATCAGAGCGAGGCGCTGCCCACGTCACACACCAACCCTGACCTTACATCAGAGAGTGATGAGGGTCAAAGTTCATAGAGAGAGAGAGACAGAGAGAGAGATACTTCATATAACTATTCATTCATATTTCATAATTGATGGTCAGAGATTATATAACATGAATTCATCAACTGTGCAATACTCAGAATCAGATTCAGAATACTTCATTTGATTAGTAAATACTTAATCTATCCACGAGGGAAATTGGGTTTCATGATGATTTAAACTAAAACAAAAAAGATAAGACACATTTAAAAAAAAAATTAGAGACCACTCCAAATTGTTCTTAAATCTCAATCTCTAGGTGTATGGCAGCCATTCTATTCCAGTGTCTGATGAATTCAAACAAAGACAAATGCTGTCAGTAGTTTATAGAATAACATATGTGTTTCTTTGACTCAAACACAAACCTATAAATAGTAAAAGCAGAGAAACTGATAATACTGCAGTGGTCTCTTAAGACCAACTATCAGTTGTGTATTGATACTCAATAGGATTATTACTGTACATGTTAAGCAATGATCTAGTTTGCAGCATTAACAACACACTAAGGAGTTTTTGCTCCACCTGGTCTCATCACAAATTCAGTGTATAAATCAACAAGTCCTCCAACTCCCACGACCAAATAGGTCGATTGTTCAGGCCCTTATTACGACCAAATAGGTTGTTTGTTCAAGCGCTTAATACGACCTATAATCACGTTTTAAAGTTTTCGACCTCTAGTGCTCCCGTTGATTGCAAACGTTACAGAGGGTCGTTTATTCACAAATAACCCTCTCTGTAAAATCCTAAATTGTAGGATAGTTGGCCATTAAAATGCTTTTTGATTAGATTTGTAGCGAGAAGTGTATATTGTACTTTTAGAATCCACATCCAATGGATGTGTAGGATCTATAGTTTGATAGATATTACGAAGATGATTTGAGGTTTCGCCAGGAGAACGTGTATGCAGCCTTCATGTAAAGTTGGCCAACCCTTACTTGGTGAAAACAGTATTTCCGGTCTCGAAGTTTTCATAATAAAACCAATGATCAAATGATTTAACAGTGATGTCTGTAGTACTCATCCACTAAAAAACATCAGTTTATCCTTGTTAATTACACAACATTAATTGGTTTAAATTGTGTACAATGCTTTTGTGTTTTTCCCATAGGTTTTTCTCTTTCGATTCTGAGAGACACATTTCTTTTTTCAGAGCTTTTGTTAGGCTCGATTGTTTTAGCCGCAATGCATGTTGGCATATGGTGTTTATGCGATATGAAATCCGAAAACATTTAAAAAAAATCAAATAATTTTATTCCGGAACTTTATTCCGAGTGTGCTTGCTTTTCTCTTTGAAAGTCATCACATAACGGCATTGTAATACACGGTTCGGCTGCATTAAATATTACACATCTGCCGTAGTTATTTATTTATAGAGCCCTGATGAGAAGACTTCTAGACAAACTTCAAGAACTGCCGCCGAAACTGAATACGTGATGTGGATCATAAATATATCAACAATTAAACAACAATTTCTCTTCACACATTACGTCTCCTTGCAGTATCAACACTAATTCGGCTGACTTTTATATTTGATCCAATTGGTAGATTTTTTTCTAGTTTTTAAAGATATTATTTACTACTTTTCCATCTCCTCATGCAGTTGACTGTTACAGGTCTATACAGGTTCATGGTACAATGCATAAGCTTCAAATCGAGAGACTGAAACTGTATTTTCCTTTACCGTTCTGTTTTAATTTCACAATAAAGTTAATAGTCATATTATGTTTGATATTATTATGTTTTATTAACGAGACCACTGGTTTTTGAAACCGCACCTCCTAGTGGTTAAAGCACGTTATTGAATGTTGTTGTTGAATAAGTTGTATGTAAAATACCAGGTTAACCTCTGAATTGTAGTGGAGTAGAATTACAAAGTAGTATGATGCTGTAACAAAAACATTTCCCAACTTGGGATCAATAAAGTACATCTTATCTTATCTTAAGATGATCGATGGCAACTGCCATATTTGAAAAATGTGCCTCTGAACCTTGACAAGTGCATGTTTCAGGCTTATCAATGAACAACAGGATGGGTCACAGACATAAGACCAGCTGCTAAATAAAGCTCTTCTGACCTTAGCTGTCATGTGGGTATATTAATTCACCCATTTATTAATTACAGTTGCAAGAAAAAGTGAACCCTTTGGAATGACCTGGATTTCTGCATAAGTTGATCATAAAATGTGTTCTGATCTTCATCTAAGTCACGACAATAGACAAACACAGTCTGCTTAAACTAATACCACACAAACAATGATATGTTTTCATGTTTTTATTGAACACACCATGTAAACATTCACAGGGCAGGGTGGAAACAGTATGTGAACCCCGAGGCTAAAGACTTCTTCAAGAGCTAATTGGACTAACCTGGAGTCCAACCAATGAGAGAGATTGGAGGTGTTGGTTGAAGCTGCCCTGCCCTATAAAAAATACACACCAGTTTTGAATTTGCTATTCTTAAGAAGCATTGCCAGATGTGAACCATGCCTCGCTCAGAAGAGCTCTCAGAAGACCTACGATTAAGAATGGTTGACTTGCATAAAGCTGGAAAGGGTTCCAGAAGTATCTCTGAAAGCTTTGATGTTCATCTGTCCATGGTAAGACAAGTTGTCTATACATGGAGAAAGTTCAGCACTGCTGCTACTCTCCCTAGGAGTGGCCGTCCTGTAAAGATGACTGCAAGAGCACAGCGCAGAATGCTCAATGAGGTGAAGAAGAGTCCTAGTGTCAGCTAGAGACTTAAAGAAATCTCTGGCACATGCTAACATCTCTGTTGACGAATCTACGATACGTAAAACACTGAACAAGAATGGAGTTCATGGGAGGACACCACGGAGGAAGCCACTGCTGTCCAGAAAAAACATTGCTGCACGTTTGAAGTTTGCAAAAGAGCACCTGGATGTTCCACAGCATTACTGGCAACATGTTCTGTGGACAGATGAAACCAAAGTTGAGTGGTTTGGAAGGAACACACAACACTATGTGTGGAGAATCCAAAGGGTTCACATACTTTTTCTTGCAACTATATATGTTTTAAATTTGATAACACCACTGTGTACACAGTTTAATACTTGCAACTTCTAATTGTGGGAAATACGAAAACGTCTTTTAAAACTACAATTCCCAGTAGAGACGTGCCATAGAGGGGTTCCCAAACTGGACCGTCCGAGTCCAGTTTTGGAAAGTCTGCCGTGGTTCCATTCCATTTCAAAGAGCTGTTTGGCGCTCAGCGTAACCTTGTCGCACTGCCACTCCAACATCCAATCACAGAGCTTGAGGACTAATCACGGTGTTTGTAAAGCAAGGCGGTATCGTAGTCCCAAATGATAGCTGGGGATTCTGGGTAGTGTAGTGTCTTCGGAAACTGTAGTGTCTAAACTCCTAAACAACTATTTGTTTCTCCGAATCGAGGTTAAAAACACAAAAGCATTGTACACAATTTAAACCAATCAATATTGTGTAATTAACAAGGATACACTGATGTTTTTTAGTGGATGAGTAATGCAGATATCACTGTGTAATCATTTGACAGTGTGGGGAATACTTCCGGTTTTATTATGAAAACTTCGAGACCGGAAATACTGTTTTCACCCACGCTAACTTTACATGGACGCTGCCGTCAATATTTAGGAGAAAGACGTAGTATATACACGTTCTCCTGGCGAGACCTCAAATCATCTTCGTATATCTATCAAACTGTAGATCCTACACATCCACTGGACGTGGATTATAAAAGTACAATATACACTTCTCGCTAGAAATCTAATAAACATTTTAATGGCCAAACTATTCCACAATTTAGGATTTTCCAGAGAGGGTTATTTGTGAATAAACGACCCTCCGGAGCTTTTGCAATGAACGGGAGCATGTTGCTTCTTACACGACCACTAGAGGTGCTACACTTTAAAACGTGACTCTGGGTCGTATTAAGCTGCTGAACAATCAACCTATTTGGTCGTCTTTTGTAGGAGGGCAGGCTGGTATAAATTCAACCTTTTACTGGCGTTTTAACTTCAATCGGGTTGCTTTCACATCAAAAAGGAAGCATGAGGATTTTGGTGAAAAACACACACACACACACACACACACACACACACACACACACACACACACACACACACACACACACACACACACACGCACACACACACACACACACACACACACACACACACACACACACACACACACACACACACACACACACACGCGCGTTATCACTGGCTTTTTCTTTCATGACGACTAAAAGTGTTTTATGGAGGAACGTAGTGGCATTAGTGCTGAGGTCAAATCTGTCTGTCTTGCACAAGTACTCAGATCTAAAGCAAAGTACAAATACCACAACATAGAAATACTCTGATATACAAATGTGTCTTGATGCTACGCTGCTTATTAGGGATACTATAAGTAAGAAAATAGTAATACAGTTCCAGAACAGGGATACAGTTCTGCAAATTAATATTTTTTATTTATATTAAGGTGTATAATATTTGATTGAAAATGTCACTTACATTTTTATGTCAATATAATTATCTCTAATCAATTTTATTGTTATAATATGTTTTAATTGCACATCTTACTTTAACTTCTTATATAAATATGTTTTATCATCCTAATTTTTGTTTTTGTTTCTAAAGAGCAACTCTCCTGAAACTCCATTTCCCCAGGGACAGTAAAGTATTCTGATGGGCTGCCTGACCGGTTCCTCTGCAGCCGGGCAGAGGGAACCGGTTCTGTGATGAAGACGTTACGTCATGCTGATAAATGATTCATTGCGACACCGTGTTTTTTAGATCAGCATGGAACAACAGGTTCATGCAAATAGCTCAGAGGACTTGCCTCCTCCCCTCCCCCCCCCCCCCCTCTTGTGGGACATCCCGGGTATAAAGAGAGAAACTCACAACTCACTCAGGAGAAACAGTCCTCAGCTCTTCATCTGATGAGGCTCCGCTGAAGAGTCTCTGCTGCACACACTCCTGAAGGTAACCTGACGCTTCTGTTTCCACTGTGTAATGTGAGGAGGGTATCTGATGAGGAGGGGGGGGGGGGGGGGGTTCTGTTGGACAGTAAGGCTGCAGCAGTTTTTTATTTATGTAACATTTAATTCAACTTTTAGTGAAGCAGTCATTTCCAATGTTACGCTCAGATCTCAGGCTTCTTTTTATCTGTATTTGCTTTTGAATGATATTGTTGACCTGTACATACAAATATTGAGTACATTGAAGTTTGCTCTATAGATAAAATGTATAATTTATTTATTTTTGTATTTATTTTATTCCAACAATGATCATTATACAAAAATAATATATCACGTTATTGTTAACAGGACTGTAGTAAAGTGCACTATGTATACAAAGTGTATACTACTCAAAAAGCACTTTTTAATTGTATTCATGTGCTAAACTTGATTCCTCTTTCTCTCTTTTAAATCTTCTCTCTGTTCCTTTTATTTTTCTATATCCATATTTATTATTCCATCCTCCATCACCTCTCCTCTCTTTTCTTCTCCTTGTCCCATCTTGCTAACTTTTCTCTGACCCTTTCTATGTCTCCTCTTCCTCTCCCCCCTGAATCTTCTCCCCAGACTCCACTCTTCCTCCTGTCTCTTCTCTCTACCCTCCAGCCTTCCAGCCCCCAGCAGCATGACTCCTCAGCTCCCCTCTCAGAACCAGGGCAGCCCGACGGTGCTGCAGGGCGACCTGAGCGCCCTCAGCCCGGCCCTGAAGGAGTTTGTGGATCTGAACGTGACTCTGTGCCAGCCCGAGGCCCTACACATCTGTGACGGCTCCGAGGAGGAGAACCGGGCCGTCCTGACCCAGCTGGAGGAGCAGGGCCTGATCAAGAAGCTCCGCAAATATGAGAACTGGTGGGTGGGATTCAATTCAGAGGATTCTGGAGACAGGGGCCACAAAGCAAATACTCTAAACATCAGCAGACTTGAACCCTTTCAGTTGTCTAAAAACAACAAGTATTTACAACAGGAATAATACTTACACATGATAAATAAGTTAAACGAAGCTGCCACTACAACAATGTAACTCATATCTTACGTTTTTTTTATCCAGATGAATCAGGAATACTCATTTAAAAATTATAAATAATATTTCAAAGAAAAATCTACAGAAATAATAAGAACAACAGCTAGTATGTGGCTTTTGTAACAAAGACAGAGGAAACCCAAAGCAGTTGGCAGAGAGCACGGCCTTGTTGTTCCTAGAGACAGTGTGCAAGAGTAAGTCGTCATCAGCTGTTGAAATAAACAACATGCGTGTGAAAGGTCGTCATTCTGAAGTACCAGAAAGTCCAGCTCCTTCAGGACGAGCAGCCACTGTCACACAAACATTCAGGTGAACAGGAACTGTAACTAGCAATTCTGCTTCATGCTACTGCAAAAAACTAAAAATCCCAAATCTGATAAATCTGAAATAGTAATCCTTTCGAGGAAGGAATAGAAAAACTCATGGTTTAAGCAGATGAAAGGCAAACTAAAATAATGAATAAAGAGGCAAGCACACGGTAATTAACATCAAATAACTACACCATTTAATTTTTTTAATTGTTAAAATAAACAAGTAGCAGCATAAAAAGTCAAAGGTAAATAGACGTAAAGCTTTTCAAGTCTTTGCGACGACACAAAGTGCTTTTGAAGTTTCAAGTTAGCATTCACACACATTCAGCCAAGACTCTTCCACATGTTGACTGTTGGGGCTGGGGCTCCAACCTCCGAGCCACTGGTGGACGATAACTCCACCTCCTGAGCTACAACTCCTTGTTGCAAACACAGGGACACAATCCAATGAACCAATCTTGCGAACGTATGAAAGAAAGTTAAAAGACAAAAAGTCTCAGTCTTCTCTTCCTCTTCCTGCAGCTGGTTGGCCAGGACCGACCCGAGGGACGTGGCTCGCGTGGAGAGTAAGACGGTGATTGTGACCCGGGAGCAGAGGGACACAGTGCCCACCCCTCTGGACGGAGGGGTCAGCCAGCTGGGACGCTGGATGTCCCCTGAAGAGTTCGACAAGGCCGTGGCCCAAAGGTTCCCCGGCTGCATGAAAGGTAACACAGAGAACACAATTACACATCAGGATGAATAGAGGCACAGATCTCTCCAAAAAGTCTAAAATGGTTAAGATTCCCCTTCCCAAGGTAGAACAAAGCACAACCATGTTTCCTTAATACTTGAATCGGTGTGTAGATTTGGAAATGGATGGTTGTATAAGGGTATTTCACTGCAAAATGTGTTGGTTCCTGAAAGTCAATATTTTACATTTCATCTGTAGTGAAGCACACAGCCTCATTGAAACTAAGGTATCATTTAAATGTTCTCTCTCCTCAGGTCGTACCATGTATGTGATCCCGTTCAGCATGGGTCCAGTGGGGTCCCCCCTCTCTAAGATCGGAGTGGAGCTGACCGACTCCCCCTACGTGGTCGCCAGTATGAGAGTGATGACCCGCATGGGGAAGTCTGTGCTCTCCGCTCTGGGGACGGGAGAGTTCGTCCGCTGTCTGCACTCCGTCGGCTGTCCTCTGCCGCTGAAGAGTACGTCCACAACATCGAAACAACATCCAGCTAACTACATGCATCCGTACTAAGGCTCGGAAAAATAACTAATAATTTTTGGGTTATTTTGATAAATTATAGATACTGGTAGCACTAGTACTACTTATAATATATTTACTAACGGTAAAAGCATGACGTTACAACATATTTTGCCAATTTTGCATGAAAATTGACATTAACGATGAATCGATTGAATAGACAAATTTGTCTTATCGTTGAAGTTCTACCAGGACACTAAATTAAGTACAACATTCCTCCTCCACTAAACCCTTTGTCTTGCAGAGCCCGTGGTGAACAGCTGGCCCTGTAACCCGGAGCAGACGCTGATCGCTCACGTCCCGGACCGCAGGCTGATCGTCTCGTTCGGCAGCGGATACGGAGGAAACTCCCTTCTGGGGAAGAAATGCTTCGCTCTGCGCATCGCATCATGCATCGCCAAGGAAGAAGGCTGGCTGGCCGAGCACATGCTGGTAAGATCTGAAGAAAACCTCACAATATATCATTATTACATAGTACTTCCCACAACAACTTGTTAAACCGAATGTTTCTCCTCCTCAGATCCTGGGTGTCACCAACCCTGCAGGGCAGAAAAAGTACATGGCAGCAGCCTTCCCCAGCGCCTGTGGGAAGACCAACCTGGCCATGCTCTGCCCCACGCTGCCCGGCTGGAAGGTGGAGTGTGTGGGAGACGACATCGCCTGGATGAAGTTTGACGACCAAGGTGAGGGACTCAAGAGTTTGAGAAGCTCATTTAATCCCATTTGGGATGATAGGATTACAATTAAAACTGAAAGGGTACTCATGGAGCGCGGACCTCCTCTAAGGCCGATTATATAAGTGAATCCATGATTTATGTAGACATCGTGTCATTTGGATCCACTTCGCAATGTAATGGGTTCTTTGTTGGACAATGTTGTACCATTCGTTGGGACCAATGTTGGGCTAGTAGTGTTCTCCTAATCCTGCCTGAGATACAAACAAACCAACTAATTGAACCAGAAAGATAACCTCCTTGGCAAATATAATAATAATACAAACTATCAATTCTAACACTCATTATTTCCATTGTTCCCCGTCTCTAGGAAACCTACGTGCCATCAACCCTGAGAATGGCTTTTTCGGAGTTGCCCCCGGCACCTCAGTCAAAACCAACCCCAACGCCATGGAGACCATCATTAAGAACACAGTGTTCACCAATGTTGCGGAAACCAGTGATGGCGGTGTGTACTGGGAGGGAATGGACCAGGCACTTCCTGAAGGAGTCACCATCACTTCCTGGAAGAACAAGCCCTGGAGCTCAGAGGATGGTAAGAGTTTTTAACTTCATTATTATTTCTTCTGTGCTTGCAGAAAACAGAGGGCATTGCAAAGACTGTAGGTGGGATAAGGAAAGTCAACATAGGCTGGAAACACCAGGAAGTTCATTAGAAGGGCCAATTGTTTAGATGATCCAATCTGGAGAAGTGCCATCCTGAGATAGCTTTTGTGTTTTTCAAAGAAATCACTGAAGAGAGTAGTTATCAAACTGGTGTTTCAAAGAGCAACAATACGAGCTAGAGAACATCACACACATTAGGGGTAAGGAGATAAGAGTGTTGGGAAATAAAGTTTACGCTCATGTCTCTCTTCCTCTTTCCAGGCGAACCTTGCGCTCATCCCAACTCTCGGTTCTGCACTCCGGCCGGGCAGTGTCCCATTATCGACCCAATGTGGGAATCCCCAGAGGGAGTCCCCATTGAGGCCATCATTTTCGGAGGACGAAGGCCAGAAGGTGAGCAAAGATAGAAACAGTATGCAGTGGGATCAATGAATTAACAAAAGGAAAGGAGTCGGACTGAAAGAAGATATAATGAGATGTGAGAAAATGATGACAAAATATGAATCTAATAAATGACCATTCTTCCTCTCAGGTGTCCCTCTGGTATACGAGGCTTTCAGCTGGCAGCACGGTGTATTTGTTGGAGCAGCCATGAGGTCAGAGTCCACCGCTGCAGCCGAACACAAAGGTCAGTATCTAATCATTCTCATGACAAGAGAGCTTTTTTTATGTATCTCACCATTTTAGGGAGTTTACTCACCATGAGGACATTAAAGGCTGCTTGATTGGACATTGACTAGCCTTCAAAGGCCGAGAAGTTGATTAAATCCATGTTTGAGCAACGTGCATAGAAACTGCATACTCTATATTAATTGATGTGCCTGGTGATACGCAGAGGTGGGGAGTAGTGGAGTACAAATACTTTGTTACTTTATTTAAGTACATGTTTCTGGTATCAGTACTCTACTCCACTACTTATTTGTTCTGACGAGTTTTTACTTCTACTTCTTACATGTTGAACACAAATACCTGTACTTTCTACTTCCTACATGTTGAACACAAATACCTGTACTTTCTACTTCTTACCTGTTGAACACAAATACCTGTACTTTCTACTTCTTACATGTTGAACACAAACACCTGTACTTTCTACTTCTTACATTTTGAACTCAAATACCTGTACTTTCTACTTCTTACATGTTGAACACAAATACCTGTACTTTCTACTTCTTACATGTTGAACACAAATACCTGTACTTTCTACTTCTTACATGTTGAACTCAAATACCTGTACTTTCTACTTCTTACATGTTAAACACAAATACCTGTACTTTCTACTTCTAACATGTTGAACTCAAATACCTGTACTTTCTACTTCTTACATGTTGAACACAAATACCTGTACTTTCTACTTCTTACATGTTGAACACAAATACCTGTACTTTCTACTTCTTACATGTTGAACTCAAATACCTGTACTTTCTACTTCTTACATGTTGAACACAAATACCTGTACTTTCTACTTCTTACCTGTTGAACACAAATACCTGTACTTTCTACTTCTTAGATGTTGAACTCAAATACCTGTACTTTCTACTTCTTACATGTTGAATACAAACACCTGTACTTTCTAATTCTCACATGTTGAACACAAATACCTGTACTTTCTACTTCTTACATGTTGAATACAAACACCTGTACTTTCTAATTCTCACATGTTGAACACAAATACCTGTACTTTCTACTTCTTACATGTTGAACACAAATACCTGTACTTTCTACTTCTTACATGTTGAACACAAACACCTGTACTTTCTACTTCTCCCATGTTGAACACAGATACCTGTACTTTCTACTTCTTAGATGTTGAACACAAATACCTGTACTTTCTACTTCTTACATGTTGAACACAAATACCTGTACTTTCTACTTCTTACCTGTTGCACTCAAATACCTGTACTTTCTACTTCTTACATGTTGAACTCAAATACCTGTACTTTCTACTTCTTACCTGTTGCACTCAAATACCTGTACTTTCTACTTCTTACATGTTGAACACAAATACCTGTACTTTCTACTTCTCTCATTTCCCAAACAGCTGGTTCCTTTAGTCTGAATGTGTGTTTGGTGCGTGATCATTATTCTTTAGAGTCATTGCGTGCCTATTGATTTGAAAACGATCCGTGTATCCATCACTTCCTGGTCTTCTCTAAAGAAGAGGGACCAATGGAAACGTTGTCATGTTGCCGTTGTTCAGCATGGAAACATCCATTAGCTAACAATGACATTATTGTTCTATTAATATAAAGGGAGGTCAGGTACTCTTTAAAACAGCTGCTAGTTATGGGTACTTTCTACTGAAGTACATTTCAAAGGCCATACTTCTTTACTTTTACTTAAGTAAAGAAGTTTAGTCAGTACTTCTACTTTTACCAGAGTATTTTTAAACATGAGTATCTGTACTTCTACTTGAGTAAAGGATGTGTGTACTTTTGAAATCTCTGGTGATACATATTTAAGACATGTACCAATCTCTGCTTCTTGTCCCCCTTCCTTTCTGCAGGCAAGATGATTATGCACGACCCCTTCGCCAT
The DNA here is from genome assembly GCF_902827115.2 of Pseudochaenichthys georgianus. Lineage (NCBI taxonomy): Eukaryota > Metazoa > Chordata > Actinopteri > Perciformes > Channichthyidae > Pseudochaenichthys > Pseudochaenichthys georgianus. The sequence goes on along the minus strand of NC_047507.1, from coordinate 39,515,896 downwards.
GCGCCCCTTCTTCGGCTACAACTTCGGCCAGTACCTCTCTCACTGGCTGAGCATGGCCGACCGCCCCGGTGCCAAGCTCCCCAAGATCTTTCACGTCAACTGGTTCCGTAAGAGTCCCACCGCTGGATTCCTCTGGCCCGGTTTCGGAGACAACATCCGCATTCTGGACTGGATGTTCAGGCGTTTGAATGGAGAGGCCGGCGCCATGCCCTCCGTGGTGGGCTACCTGCCATGCTGCGACTCCCTGAACCTCCAGGGCCTGGAGGAGGAGGTGGACCTCAGCCAGCTGTTCTCCCTGGATCAGGAGTTCTGGCAGAGGGAGGTGGCCGATGTTAGGAAGTACTTCACCACGCAGGTGAACGACGACCTGCCCAACGAGGTGGCCCGGCAGCTGGAGCTCCTGGAGCAGAGAGTGAAGCAGATGTGATGATGAGGGGGACCGAATAGCACTTCAGCAAATCTGAAGTAGCACAACAAATTCCAAATTCTATAACGGATATTACCCATTCCAGAGCAGACTTTTAGCAATTCTATCAAACATTCTTGAACGGACTTTGAGTTATTCTAGAACAAAATATAAGACATTTGAATAAAGACTTCTAGTGAATCTATAAGACTTACCAGATATTCTAAAGCAAACGTTTATTGATTCAAGAACTACATATCAGAAATTGTAATAGATTTCTAGTGACTCTAGAACAACGTTTTGAGTTCCAGGAAGACATATAATAATATAGTATCCTTATCATTGAAGTCGGTGGAGTCTTACAACTACATGAAAGGGTAACAATTGTCCTCAGATAATTTATTTTAATGTTAAAGCTTTTTGACTGTTTTCAATGTTTTCGTTAGCTATAATCCTCCAACATTTCCCCAAGGACAATTATTTTAAAGACTTTTAAATTTGTTCTGGGGATGATAAGATAAAGGATATGAACTTGCAGAAATTGTAGTGTAGAAATAAATTGTCAGAAACATTCCTCACTATGCTAACAGTATGAGTGAAATGTTTCCTTTCCATGATTCCCTTGCTGTTGTAACAGCTCTTTGTTTTAAACTGTTGTTCTAATATATTACCCTACTGTACTTCTGAATTCCACTATTTAATAGTAACTTATTATGAGCGCACATCACGCTGTCATTGCCATGTGGACTTGTAGAGCACAGAAAGAGTAAATAAGTCCATGTTAGCTCGAGTGTTGTTTAACCCCCTAACATAGGGTACATGTCGTTTTCTGTTCCTGTTTGTATTCTTAATTTATTTTTATACACCGTTGGTTTTTCTTGGTTCTGTTTTGGGGCCATCTTGAGACCTCAGAGAAGGGAGAAGACAATAAAAGTGTTGTCAATTATTAAGTCATGTTGCTGTTGTCATTGTTATTTCTGATATATTATGTGTCCCATAGACATTCAGTCAAGACTAGACTGGTTTGTAGACTTTGTTGCTGATTCTCCTGTTGCCTTCCTGAGCCTTTACCCTGCACACCTGCTCTACATCAACCTCGTTAGTCTTTTCAATCAATCAATCAATCAATCAATCAATCAATCAATCAATCAATCAATCAATCAATCAATCAATCAATCAATGTTTATTTATATAGCCCAATATCACAAATGTTACATTTGTCTCAGTGGTCTTCACAGTGTGTACAGAATATCAGTATGACAATACGACACCCTCTGTCCTTAGACCCTCACATCGTACAAGGAAAAACTTCAGAAGAAAACCCAGTTTAAAGGGAAAAATGGGAGAAACCTCAGGGAGAGCAACAGAGGAGGGATCCCTCTCCCAGGACGGACAGACGTGCAATAGATGCTGTGTGTAAATTGAAAAGATAATACATTTGCAACATAGGTAGTCCAAATGTTTGGAAATGCATGTGTGTATAATAGGAAGATGAATCCACGAGGATATCCATCCAGGACCGATGATCCAGGACCACAGCCACGACTCAAGATCCAGGGCTTGCGATCCAGGACACAGGACCGCAGGATCATCCATGACTCCGGATCCTGGCGTATATAGACACCAAAAAGAACAGTTCATTGCCAGCCATTGGATTATATTCAGTGACTGGGTATGAACGGTTCATGAACGGTTCATGAAGTTGTTATGAACAGTTCTTGATATGTTCTTGGTTGAAAACTGAATATCCCTACACACTCACTGAAAACTCCATTTCATGAATTGTTCATGAACCTGCCTAAAACCATATTCCATGAATTGTTCATGAACCATTCCAGCACAGGAGTTTCATGAGTAGTTCATGAACTGCCCTAGTGCCATTTAATGTTCATGACAATTTCATGAACAGTTCATCAACTTTGTTATGAGCTGTTTATGAGCTGTTCATGAATATGGTTCACTGATAGTCCATGAACTTTTCATGGCAAGTTCATGAACAGTTCACTATCATCTCACTGGGGTAGTGACGTATTTCGGGTATAGTGACGTATTTCGGGTATAGTGACGTGCCGTTACGTTACGTCCGCGGAGGCGTTACGTTTGGACCAATCCGGACTTCCTCACACACACACACACACACACACACACACACACACACACACACACACACACACACACACACACACACACCACACACACACACACACACACACACACACACACACACACACACACACACACACACACACACACACACACACACACACACACACACACACACACACACACACACACACACACACACACACACACACACTCTGTGGGACGTTGCGAGGCTCGCTGCTGCGAGGAGCGGACAGTGTGAGCTAGGGCTCACTGGTGTGGGGTCTGCGAGACACAGAGGAACTCAGCCTGGGCACACACACAAACTCCCAGCCAGGCTGCGGGTGTGTGTGTGTATGTTTCAGGCTGGGTTTCGCTGTGTCTCGCTGTCTCGCAGACGGCCACTGGGCTCACAGGGAGGGGGCAGGAGCTCCAACAAGCCGTTTAGGACAGAGAGTGAATACTCATACTATACAGAGATGCTGTTTGAGACACCAATGTGAGTTTGTAAAATGTCACATTATAAATTTGCTTTAGTAGACCTCAACAATGGAATTATGACCAGTAGAAATGGCCATGACATGGGACCTTTAAGATAATTTTTCTTTGATTCCCTCTACCTGCAGACTCCTGTGTTTGGGTTTAATTGCTCTTTTCCTTATAACAATATTCAAAGGTCGAACAAGAAAACTGAAATTTAAAATCCAGGTGACAGCTTATTGTGTCCTGTATGAAACCAAAATCAACCATGACTTATTTATGAGACTACTTAACTTACGTGCATGACTTGATGTATGGATCATCATTATTTTGACCTTATATGATCTTAAACATCCCAAACATAACCAATAACCAGCATAACCCGTGTTTGAATTCAATACATTTCCCCCGTGTTTATAACTAAGAATGTTTGTCTTTTTGGACGATTTGGAAAAGAAAACAACGTGTTAAACAACACGCTTAAGCTTAAGATTTGCAACATGACACGCAACATTTGTGGTGTGCTTCTTCTACACTTCCAGATGAGATTAAGTTTTATCTCAAGGTTGAGCTTTTGGCTTCTCCTAAGGTGGAAGAAAAGGAAAATCAGTTAATGCAGTAACATTGGTTTTCTGTAAGCATCAGTGTTGGAACGTTAGCTATGCTAGCTAACTAAGCATTGGTACAATCGGAGGGACAACAAATTAAAAGGAGTTGAGAAGTTGACAGAATATGCAACACACTCTCACTCCCTAAGCGTCCAATAGCGACGTTTGGTCAGTGTCCGTGGCGTCCAATTTTGACGCTCCTAGGCTCCTTCAGCGTCATAAAGGGACGCAAATAGCTTTCAACTGATTGCAATGTATTCCCATCTGCGTCGGGATTTGACGCTCATGGAAGCACGCCATTCGTTTATGCCGGCTGCCCTTAAAGGCAATGTGAGCATCCATTCCCATTGGATAACGGAGAATTTTACACCCGGAAGTAAGTACTCCTCTTACTGTCGATTGATTTTACAGTGATATCTGCACTACTCATCAACTAAAAAACACCAGATTATCCTTGTTAATTACACAACATTGATTGGTTTAAATTGTGTGCAATGCTTTTGTATTTTTCCCCTTCGATTCGGAGAAACAAATATGTTTTCTGAGTAAAGGATGGCAGAAGACACTACACTACCCAGAATCCCCAGCTATCGTTTGGCCTACACCATGTGCTCTGTTTGACAAACCCCGTTTTTTTCACCATTCATTCCGATGGCTGGCGTCTATGTCATATGATCTTCAAATTTCTCCCTGCAGAAAAAGAAAACATGGCCGAAATTCGTTTTATTCTCGTGGAAAATGCCTATTTTAAAATTAGTTTGGCCATTAAAATGCGTTTTGATGTCATTTGATGCGAGAAATATGAGTTGTTATTTCAGATTATGTGTGCAGTGGATGTACATGATCTTTAGTTTGCTAGTTATTACGAAGATTACTTCAGGAAATCGCGACGTTTTCATTGTTACCAAGGTGGTTGCTAGGGACGCTGCTATCGATATTATTTCTGTTATGTTGTGTAACTGTTTAATGGTGTTATCTTTATTGCTACCCCCTTCCCCGTCAATGTATAGTGTTGGTCCACAGCCTAAACATATTAGTTTAACAAAATCCGCATCTAAAGATAGCCTACGTTATTTCCCCCCTGTGCAATTCCAGTCTCACATCTCAGAGCACATCGTCATTAACAAATACCGGAAACAGACCAAAATAATAATAATAATACCTTATTCCGAGTGTGCTTGCTTTTCTCTTTGAAAGTCATCACATAACGGCATTGTAATACACGGTTCGGCTGCATTACATATTACATATCTGCCGACGCCGTAGTTCTGTATTTATAGAGCCCTGATGAGAAGACAAACATGAGGAACTGAAAACGTGACGTGGATCATAAATATATCAGTCATTAAACAACATCTTACATTTCTTTTCACACAATACGTCTCCTTGCAGTCTCAACACTAATTCGGCTCACTTTTATATTTGATCCAATTGGTAGATAGGCTGTATTTACACCATAAAGGTGCACAGCTGATATCAAGGGACACCTGGTGGTTAAAGCATGTTATTGAATTTCAATATTTTTATTATTAGATATTAATACGATCCCTATAAAGTATATTCATTACTCGTTATTCTCTACTAATTGTTAATTAAAGACTGTATGTAATGACTAGTTTGCACATCCCGTTCAAGATTTCATGATTTTCTAAGGTTTATTGACATATCATATAGGCCTACACAACTGTGGTGTAGTTCTGCACTGAATGAAAAACTTGGGTTGCAGGTTCCTCAATAGTGCATTACAAGACATCTATCAATATGTGTGCATACCTCCAGCAATGTTAACTATGTTGAAGCACTTATTTTAACTGATATTATACATAATGTATTATACTCTTATAAGATGTATGTAGATATTTCATCTCCGGCCTTGTCAGGTATTGAACAATCAATAAATAAAGAACACAGAATTGTTGAATATAAAACACAGAATTTATGTGATTATACTAAATGATTTTCAAATAAACACAACTGCATATTTAACTGTTACACATGCTGATGTAACGCAAATGTTCCAACTTGGGATCAATAAAGTATATCTTATCTTAAGCTGATCGATGGCTACTGCCATATTTGCAAAATGTGCCTCTGAACCTTGACAAGTGCATGTTTCAGGCTTATCAATTAATGTAATGTTATCACAGGGGTCACACACATAAGACCAGCTGTTAAATAAAGCTCTTCTGACCTTAGCTGGCATGTGGGTATATATATTAATACTGCCCATATTGGGCACAAGCAATTTTCACCCATTTATTAATTATATGTTTTAAATGTGAGTGTTTCCTGTCCCCTAAACCTCCAGGGATGTACACAGTTTAATACTGGCAACTTCTTATTATGGGAAATACGAAAACGTCTTTTAAAACTACAACTCCCAGTAGAGACGTGCCAGAGAGAACATGTTGCGAAACAGAATAGCCAGCATGTGTAGTTCTGGGGACGGGGTGGGGGAGGGGGGACGCGGTGGACCCGTTCAAATCCAGTTTTGGACAGTCTGCCGTGGTTCCATCCCATTTCAAGACGGGGTTTGTCAAACAGAGCACATGGTGTAGTCCAAACGATAGCTGGGGATTCTGGGTAGTGTAGTGTTTTCTGCCATCCTTTACTCCTGGGAATGGACGCTCACATTACCTTTAAGGGCAGCCGACATAAACGAATGCCGTGCTTCCATGAGCGTCAAATCCCGACGCAGATGGGAATACATTGCAATCAGTTGAAAGCTATTTGCGTCCCTTTATGACGCTGAAGGAGCCTAGGAGCGTCACAATTGGACGCCACGGACACTGACCAAACGTCGCTATTGGACGCTTAGGGAGTGAGAGTGTGTTGGAATATGATACAATTTTAACCAAGATGGCTTGTCAATGACAGTTAGACTGCTTAATATCAACATTCTCCAAGACTTACATGTATAACTGGGGTTAAATGAAACCCCTAAATATTTTTGTTAGATTTGCTGTGTGTGGAGCTTTGCTGGATTTATGTGAGGTTGGAAGATACTGCTCCACGGACCGGTTAGTGGGTGCTACCTTGTGTGTGTGTGTGTGTGTGTGTGTGTGTGTGTGTGTGTGTGTGTGTGTGTGTGTGTGTGTGTATGTGTGTGTGTGTGTGTGTGTGTGTGTGTGTGTGTGTGTGTGTGTGTGTGTGTGTGTGTGTGTGTGCGTGCATGTGTGTGTGTGTGCGTGCGTGCGTGTGCGTAGACAGTGCAACAACATTTAGCACTACATCAAGATTAGGATTAAACAAACTGCTTTCATTTTGGAACACCCACACACACACATATGGAGTTAGCCAGATGTGTGTAAATTACTGTTCATGGTCATTTGAAAACAAATGCCGTTGTCGGACATCTCCTTCATAAAACGAGTAATAGGGGGATTCATCGGGCAGTTCGATGTGTGTTGAGGTGTGTGTGTAGTAAAACGTAGCAGCCTGCGGTCGCTCTTTAGCTGTTATAATGAAGGTAAACACAGTGTAGGCGTTGCGTAAAAGGCGCTGCGCGCTGGTGTTGCACTTCTCAGTGGCTGAGTTAAACGTCCCGCTGCCTCCCGGTGCTGCAGCAATTTTATGAAGTGAATGAGGTTTTCCTTCTATAAAACAGCTGTGGGCAGCAGATACTGTGAGAGTCACGGACATGAATTCATCATAGATCAAGACAGACTGGTTTACTCTCCTGTCTCCTGTGTAATCCACTTCCTATTTAGCGCACCGGTAACTTTCTCGTGCGAACGAGTATCTTTTTTTTTTTCATTGCCCTTTAGGGGCTCCGTACAATACAAAAACAATTGCAAATATTATATTTTAAAAAGTAAAGTCCTTTCGAGTCATCTGTCTCAAGTCAAGTCTCAAGTCATGAATACCAAGTCAAAGTCAAGTCGAGTCTTTTATCAATGTTAGTCAAGCAAGTCTCAAGTCCAAAAATATGCGACTCGAGTCCCCCACCTCTGTTTTCGGATTTATCGCGGATCCCCCGCAGCAGGGCAAATACGAGGGGATAAAAGCCCTTCTCCTTAAGACATTTAGCTTATCTGCTAAGGAGAGGGCTCGCCAGATTTTCGAGATTCAGGGCCTAGGGACAGCAAGCCGTCCCAGCTCATGGAAAATATGCTGAATTTGCTGGGGGGGGGCAAGATCCCCGGATCTTATTTGTGGAGACGTTTTGTCTCCTGCTCCTTGACTCGAAAGCACCAGTAAGCCAGGTTTGAATTAGCTTAGCTTATAGCCTTTGGTTTTAATGCATAATATGAGCTGGTTCTTAGTTTTGCTGTCATCTAATTGAACTTTGTAAAAGTAAGCTATTACTAAATTGTCACACTTATGAGCTCATACCCAGATCACACCCCTCAGCATGCAACAAAGCTATGTGGATATATTTGAAGGTATGTCAGTCAATCATTTAGATACATGTAAACTACACATTTACACCTATTTCTTCTTGTGGTTATGGATCGCATTAAAACATTTCCTCAAAATATGAACATTTGAATCCTCTGGTTCGGTAGTTTAACATGTCCAATCTGGCTACAATGCTACCTAAACACATGATAAGTTTATACACCCAAAAGCACCACACACCAACATCACATTTACGTTGAATGCTGTGTTCACTATCTGTACTGTGTGTGTCTGAGGCCTCATGTTTGTCCACTGCAGCGGTTGTGTAAGACGTGTAGATAAAGAGGAAGTTAATCATCACTGATTTGTTTTTGACTCTATCTGGGATCTGGAAGCTCTGTGTTCCTATACCATGAACCATGTTACTGTTGTAATGTTTTTATTGAAGGCTTCAGAAAACACTGCTGTGCCGACAAAACAAAGAAATCACTCAGTCAAGGAACTGTTACGTCAGAGGAGGATCTCAACTCCGCTTTACTGAGTAATAATCACAGCGGCAGATTGTGAAGGAATTTGTTATGCATAACCTCCAAAAACAAATCTGTGCATGGAGACTTTGACTTAAAAACAGCGTACTGTGACTAACAAAAAACATTACAACTTGCAAGAATGGAAGTAGTCATCACACACAGGGCTGCGTGGGACAAATAGTTCCCACTTCACAGTGAAGAAACCCTTATGTCACTTGCTTTTAGGACTGTTGTTAGAAATGATTTACTCCTGGTGTTTTCCACAGAGCTGCTGAATGTTCTTGTTTTTCAGAGGCATGGAAATGATTACCTCACATGCATGCAGAAATTGATTTTTACTTTGTGTCTCAAACTGCCTGTTTTTTTAACACATTTCTTATCTACCTCTGCTGGTTATTTGCTCATTTACAGTCTTCAGTTTATCTGGCATATTTTCTTTGCAATTTTCAAGGTTTTTATAACTTTGTTTTATTACATGTAAGGCATATTTATATATGCATTAGATACAATGAACATTTGGAAATCAGGTTGAGAGTACAACAAAATGAGCTGCAAAAGGTTTTTAGCCCTCTCTAAAAAGCTTCAGAATATAGATAGGAATGGAACTGGATCATTTGGTGTATGTAGAGCTGCTGAAGTGGAGGTTTCCGCCTCAGCAAAAGAAAGAAACTACATTTGAGAAAAACTTCTTTAGTTTTGCTTACACTATGATGAATAGGTTAAACATTGAAACTCATCACCATGAAACCTCCCCAATTCACTACTGACTGTTTTTTAAGCTTTATGTTGGAATATGTCAATTAGCAAGGTTGGGAGAATTATTAAATAGTTTTATCAGTTACTAGTTTCATGTAAAAAACGAATTATTCAGTAATGTCATCTCTCTGAGTATCAACATACACAAGTAATGTAACCTGATTCCTTACTAAAAGAGAAAAACACGATATTTAGTATCAAAAAACATGTTCTCTGCTCAGAAGTTTTATTAATAATCCTGCTAGTAATCCAGATTTTTTTTTAATGAAAAAGTAATCTGATTACATCTGGTTTGATGTAACTGTAAGGGAATACAGTCAACTTTTTTTTGTATCCTGATTATGTTATCCATTATGTTTTGGAGAAAAAGACACAACACAGTTATAAAATATTCACATGAATGTGCATTTTGGTTTGTTTTCTTTCCAGACATGTTGTATGCACTAGAAATTAAATGAATTAAATTAAATAGTTAAAGTTCTAGGCAATGAAACCGCGTGCTTGTGTGTCCGGGGTGGGAGATTCATGTGATTGGTTGTTGGTCGAGTTTCAGACACGCCCACCGACAAGCTTCAACGCACGCCGCCGTGTGGACGCTGCGCTACGGCTACGCCGCGGCGTTCGCAAAGTTCACGGCCACTCTAGTCAATGGGTGCTATTCCACCAGACGCGCCGCGTTACGGCTAGTAGCGTCCCAGAAGCGTCTCAGAGCTGGGCTCCGCTCAAAATAGGATTCAAGTATATTTTTCGACGCGAGGCGTTGCAGAGGCAGCGGGCAGGAAGTGGACCGGTCAGAGCATCCGGCCCATCCCCAAAATAAACTAATTTGCAGTCCCTATCCCTCCGTAGTCTTTCAGGTAGGAGGAGAAATGCCAGCGTTCTCCTCCGGTTTACAGGCACTGTGTAAATTATATAAATAGAATAATTATGATGATGAATGCATTTTTTTTTTACCACTAAAATACAGCAACACATCTTTGATTCATGTCGTTTATAACTGGAATAATACAATTATTATTAACTTTGTCTGCACAAAGTAGCCTGTCCAGAAAATATGCCCAAATCAACAAAAACTGCGAGCCAGCAGGCAAGACGCTCCGCTTCTGAAATGCTTCTGAAACGCGTCCAGTGGGATATGACGCTGGAGGAGGTCGGACCAAAACCACGGCGCAGACGGACCTGGTGGAATCCCGGGGTAATGGTATTAGATTAGATCTACTTTGTTGATCCTTAACTGGGATTTCAATTCTTCAATCTTTCAATACCAAGTAATGATGATGAATAAAGTGGAGTTAAAAGTATGGAAATGGAGGGGAAACAAGATGAAGAAATTATTATATAAATAAGTGGTCATTTGGATGAAAATAGAAAAAATATGCTACGAGTTTTTCTTTTTTTTAAGAGACAAATTATATATTCAAACATCTGTAAAAAAGAAATGTATTTACATCCACTGCTGTTTGCCAAAAGTCTGAACAAACACTGCTCTTTCGCCAACACACATTTTGTCCTGATAATACAATCATAATAATGAATTTAACCCTTAAGAGTCCCTGGGGCAATTTTTCAGCCATTCGGGTTTTCATGTCCATGCCATGGCTGTGTCGAATGAATATTGCTCAAACTTGCCAGAGGATATTCTTTTTTAGTTGTATTTTGAATTGTCGTTTTTTAAATTAGCCTAAAATGGCTAAGCTACACACAAACCGACACATTTGTTCCTAGCGGCAAAAAATGCCCCATTGAAAACCATTGAAAATGCTTTTCTTTATGTTAAGATATAATTGTGGACTTCTAGCTTTATATTTTTAATTTTTACATGTGTTACGTACTCCCCCCCCCTTTTGTTGTCCTCTTTGTTCTCTCTGCTGTGCAGGTACACCTGGCTCCGCCTTCCCCAGGTGTTCCCAGTTGCCACTCAGCCGAGCTCGGCGCAGGTGTTCCCAGTTGCCAATCAGCCGAGAATAAAAGAGGAGACTGAAGGAGAAGGAGGAGGCCGATCACTACTCCGGATGTCTCTGCTGTGTCAGAGCTCTTTTGCCTTTTTGTTGTGTTTCCTGGAGGACGTGTTAGTATTAGGTTTTCGCGGCTTTATTTCTCCCGTTAGGTTCTGTTGGATTTTGGGTAGCGGAGGAAGGCTCTGGATCCTACGGCCCGTGGTGTGGTTGGCCCAAGTCCCCTCCGTCTGTTTGTTTGTTTTACCTGTCCTCCAGTGTAATGTTTTATGATTGTGGCAATAAATGTACGATCACAGTTTAGTGCCTACGTGTTGTGTATTTTTGTTTTATGTTGCGGACTGCCTCACGAGCCACTACTATTAAGTAGGGAGGCGGGTCGTAACACATGTGTCTACAAGATGGCGATAATTTTAACCCTTTGAAGCCTGCAGCAAAATGTCACACTTTGTACTGTTTTCTGCAAGGGTCACTTGCTACTGAAATTATGTGTGTGTCACTTTTGATGTTGGATAATGGTGTGTGTGTGTGTGTGTGTGTGTGTGTGTGTGCGTGTGCAACTTCAAAATACTTTTCTCTTTGAAGGCCACACTGCGTAATATTCTAATTCAATAATAAAAACAATGAGTTGTGAGAACCACAACAAAAGGACTTTGTTTTGGTTCTCACTCAGGTTGTTTATGCAGGTGCACTGCAGCCATGGTTATAAGTATTACTATCAGTGCAGGAGTAGTCTTTTTGGAGATGGCAAGGCATTACAGCACACAGGAGGCTCTGGACATCATCATGCACTCTGATTGCGAGGATGGCTCCTCATCCTCCTCCGTGGACTCTGAGGCTGACACAGAAGAGGCCTCAGAGTCCACGGAGGACGCCTCAGAGGTGGGAACAGACCAGCTAGAGTCCAACTCAGACTCATCTGAAACTGAGAGCGGAGGGGAGTTGGAGAAAGCAGCTGCGGGATGGACTTCAAAAAATGGAAAAGTGTTTTGGTCTCCCACAAACACTGAGACGCTCCGCTACGTCCCAGCAGCCAGAAGTTTGATCCCGGGACCAACACACTATGCTGTCGCCCGCATCCAGCTTTGCACTGCTGCTGACAGATGACGTCCTGCAGCATATTGTGTCCATGACAAACCTGCATGGGAGACGGTCAATTGCAGAGTGGCGAGATATGGACACAGAGGAACCGCAGGCTTACGTGGGGCTGCTCATTTTGGACGGTGTTTACAGGTCAAGATGAATCGACCCTCAGCCTCTGGAGTGAGAAATCGGGACGGAGCATTTTCCGAGCCACGATGTCCCACAAGAGGTTTCATCAAATCAGCCAAACACTGCGGTTCTACGACAAGCTATCCCGACCGCGGCGCCATGATGACAAGCTGGCTGCCTTCCGCAAAGTCTGGGATATGTGGACGCACCGCCTGTTGATGCTGTTCAGCCCATTCAGCGACGTCTGCGTGGATGAACAGCTCGTCCCATTCAGAGGCAGGTGCAGCTTCAAGCAGTACATGCCAAAAAAGCCGTCCAAATACGTTTTTTTTAAGGGACTCTTAAGGGTTAATTACTTTATAATAATAATAATACACTTAATTTATATAGCACTTTTCAAGACACAAAGACGCTCTATTTGTCATCCAAGCAAACAGTCACACCAACGCCTACGAGGAATGCATTAAATTATTTTCATACAGTTATTTAGTGGGAATGCTGTTTACAGCATTCCCACTAAATAACGGACAACATTTTTATTATTATTATTCCGCCGGTATTTTGGCCCTCTTCTTCTCCCGCAGAAACTCCGTTCAAACATCAAAACGTTCAACTCGGTCGGGAATCGATGGCTATTACTTTTCTCATTCATAACTTTCACATCCCATAATACATCACATTTTTAACATTGAAGTCAATGGAGGAAATCTTCAGACTTCAACAAATCTTCATGCGACCTCAACTGCTAACTGTTCATTCATACTTTCACTCAGAAACCTCATTCCAACGTTAAAATGTTACAAATCTTTCTGACATTATTCGTGTAAAACCTTGTTTTAGAGGTTGTATTCACATTTTAACATTAACTAGAGTGCGTGATGTCACAGCTAGAGGTTAAGAAATCTTGAAATCCTTCATATATTTTTTTAAAACTGCCATAATTCCCAAACCCTACATTCCTGGGACATAATTTTCATGATAAACGTAGGAAAACATCTCGTAGCTTGAAAAATGACAAATAATTAAGCAAAAATAATTCAAAAAAATGCCTCTTGAGGGCATGAAGTGACAAAAACGTTCAATTGAAGCCCATTGTAATTTCAGGCAGATATTTCCTCACGGCAGCAGCAGCACACCTTTAGTTGAACTGCCAAAAAGGCCACATTATTAAGCCGAAACTACACAAAAATTACACTTCAGATACTCAACTTCCTTGACATGCTTCACGTTTTGAAATTTCACAGATTTCTGTTACGGTTCTTCCACAAAACGTTCACATGTAAGAGGTTTATCTCTCATTCAGAACAATGGAAACCTGTGATCTCTACAGAGCTCGTTAGCTCAAATAGAAACACCTGTGTAATGGAACACGATGATGTCATCGCTCCAACTGACATGCTCAGAGCAGCAGACTTCAACAGTCCAGCTGTGAAGACATCTTCGGGACAGTTTTGAGATTTCTTCAAATGCCGTTGCCATGGCAACACAATGCTCGCCTTGAAACACGGTTTTCTCATAACTTCAGTGAAAATTCTCTTAACAGTGCAGAACTTCACAGGTTTGGTAACGATGCAGCCATCAACGCATCTAAGCATATTATGGGGTGTCTTCAAATGCCGTTACCATGGCGACAGACAACTAGCCATGAAACAGGATGTGGCTGTAAGTCCAATGGACACGGTCCAATCGTCCCCCAATCTTCACTTGTATATCACCGGTCCATGCCTCAACAGCTCTACGCCAAATCTGAGATCTCACCATATGCCGTTTCCATGGAAACGCATCCCTCGCCATAAAACATGATGTTGCTATAAGTCCAATGGACACGGTCCAATCGTCCCCCAATCTTCAATTGTATATCACCGGTTCATGCCTCAACAGCTCTACACCAACTCTGAGATCTCACCATATGCCGTTTCCATGGAAACGCATCCCTTGCCATAAAACATGATGTCGCTATAAGTCCAATGGACACGGTCCAATCGTCCCCCAATCTTCACTTGTATATCACCGGTCCATGCCTCAAGAGCTCTACGGCAACTCTGAGATCTCACCATATGCCGTTTCCATGAAAACGCATCCCTCGCCATAAAACATGATGTCGCTATAACTCCTATGCAGATGTTCAAAAAGTGCTCAAACTTTAAAAGTGTGCTAACAGTCCAGCCGTGAAGACATCTACGGGACAGTTTTGAGATTTCTTCAAATGCCGTTGCCATGGCAAAAACACGGTTTTCCCATAACTTCAGTGAAATTACTCCAAACAGCCCAAGACTTCACATGTTTGGTAACGATGCAGCCATCAACGCATCTAAGCGTATTATGGGGTGCCATCAAATGCCGTTGCCATGGCGACAGATCATTCGCCATCAACTTAGTTCAGAAGTTTGCGGTTCAAATATTCTGCTGCTTTTCCAAGCCTTTTTACTTTCTTTTCTTCTCTCATCACATATTCAAGCCCCCAGTGTTCATGTATCATTTCAATCTAAATTCTTCACTTTCTTCTTACACATTTCATTTTAATCTAAATTCTTCACTTTCTTCTTACACATTTCATTTTAATCTAAATTCTTCACTTTCTTCTTACACATTACATTTCAGCATAGCAGTTTAGCATCAGCTTTTCAGCATAAAGCATTCCCACTAGCAATTTCTTCAGGAATTGCATTCTCTAGTTTAGTGGGAATGCTGTTTACAGCATTCCAACTAACTGTTCTTCTACGGACAACATTTTTATTATTATTATTCCGCCGGTATTTTGGCCCTCTTCTTCTCCCGCATTGAACATCGCAGAAACTCCGTTCAAACATCAAAACGTTCAGCTCGGTCGGGAATCGATGGCTATTACTTTTCTCATTCATAACTTTCATAATTCCAGAGATACATCCCATAATACATCAACATTTTAACATTGAAGTCAATGGAGGAAATCTTCAGACTTCAACAAATCTTCATTTTGATTTTGATATACTTTATTAATCCCCGTGGGGAAATTGTTTCTCTGCATTTGACCCATCCTGTGTTAGGAGCAGTGTGCTGCCATTTTGAACGGCGCCCGGGGAGCAGTGTAGGGAACGGTGCCTTGCTCAGGGACACCTCGGTAGCACTTGGTCTTGCCGGGACTTGAACTGGTGACCTTCCAATTGCCAAGCCAAGTCCCTATCGACTTCGCCACCACCGCCCCTCATGCGACTTCAACTGCTAACTGTTCATTCATACTTTCACTCAGAAACCTCATTCCAACTTTAAAATGTTACAAATCTGTCTGACATTAATCGTGTAAAAACACTTTTAAATCTGATTCTTACTTTTAGAGATATTAACATTTGTTCAGACCTTGTTTTAGAGGTTTTATTCACACTTTAACATTAACTAGAGTGCGTGATGTCACAGCTAGAGGGTAAGAAATCTTGAAATGTGCGTTCATATATTTTTTTTAAACTGCCATAATTCCTAAACCCTACATTCCTGGGACATAATATTTCATGATAAACGTAGGAAAACATCTCGTAGCTTGAAAAATGATAAATAATTAGCAAAAATAATTCAACAAAATGCCTCTTGAGGGCTGAAGTGACAAAAATGTTCAACATTCCTCCATTGAAGCCCATTGTAATTTCAGGCAGATATTTCCTCACTGTAGCAGCCGCACACCTTTAGCTAAACTGCCAAAAAGGCCACATTATTAACCCGAAACTACACAAAAATTACACTTCAGATACTCAACTTCCTTGACATGCTTCACGTTTGGAAATTTCACAGATATCTGTTACGGTTCTTCCACAAAACGTTCACATGTAAGAGGTTCATCTCTCATTCAGAACAATGGAAACCTGTGATCTCTGCGGTAGATCTGTAGATGTTATACAGTTCTGTATTGCCTTTTATTGATTGTGATTCAAACACTTTCTTATTATTAATTTTAATATTTTCAAGACATTCTTTTTAGTTGTACAGCTTATTGAATCTTTTTGTTTGACATCAGCCATTATAAATAATATGGCCATCTGAGTGTGTGTGTTACTGTTTGTGGTTTGTTTTTAACTGTGTAATACAGTTAATGATTCCAAATGTTAGAGTTCCTTATTTTCATACCAAAACTTGCACGACTGTTACAAAAATAACAGCAAAAAAAATCATGCATTTGGGACTTTTTTTGCTTTTCCTTGTTGTACCGAACCCGTACCGAACCGTGACCCCCAAACCGAGGTATGAACCGAACCGTGACTTCTGTGAACCGTTACACCCCTACAATGTAGTATTAGTGATGCACTGGTTGCAAATGTATCTATTATTTTATTTTTTATAAAAATAATCATTATAAAAAGGCCTGCATACCTTTCAAATCTGCTTTAGTAGGTAGGTATATAGAAAAGTGCCCCCTAATGTTATACATCTATTTAAAAAATAATAATGCTATTTAATGATGTTTATTTGTATGATGAATTTATCTTGTAAATATTTGTGTAGAAGAAGAGAAGATCGCCACCTGCTGGTTGTTCCTCAGCAGAGGGGACAGTGGTACAAATGTTATTTCGATTTCTGCATTTCAAATGTTACTCAGTACAAGTATGTAATATAAACATTACAATGTAGTATTAGTGATGCACTGGTTGCAAATGTATCTATTATTTTATTTTTTATAAAAATAATCATTATAAAAAGGCCTGTATACCTTTCAAATCTGCTTTAGTAGGTAGGTATATAGAAAAGTGTCCCCTAATGTTATACATCTATTTAAAAAATAATAATGCTATTTAATGATGTTTATTTGTATGATGAATTTATCTTGTAAATATTTGTGTCCTTTAATTCATTGATTGTTTGGTTTGTAAAAAAAGAGTTTCAAAAAAACGTGTATCAGACGAACGCGCATCAACATCATTTTTAAAAACGAGTAAAACTTTAAAGTGAAATGTTTTCAGTGCTAAAACAATAACCTAATAAACACTTTACACAACATGTACCCATCTATTGTTTAAATGAAATCGTTTAGTAAGCTGATGTAACTAATATATACGGCAGGGCTCATTCAATTAGTTTGGAATGGGGCCGGTTGATGAAAATGATCCAAAGCAAGGGGCTGGGAAAAATGGCTTGAAATATGAGCAATCATATTAAGAGCTTCAGATACAGTAACATACATGCCAACATTTACAAATCCAAAAGAGGTAAGTTTGCACGCGGCAAATGTGCACGCCCAAATCAGGTAATCAGAAGAAATGGAACCCCAGTAATTACATGTATAAACCATGTATTTAACATATATTGCATCATTTTATGCATTTTTCAGAAAAAGTGGTAGTTTGGTAAACAGTGACATCAACGACATGTCTGGTCTGTAAAATGCCCGAAAAGTAAAAGAATGGGAGATAAATATCCCAAAGTCTCCACATTTTATTATATTTTTAAATGTTTCTGGTCCTCTTTCAGTTGAGACAGTGTAGATGAAGGATGTGTCAGAATGTAGAACTCTTGTGTGAACATTGGATAAAGCCAGGTTCATATTCTTGTTTCATGTTGATGACATATTAGAGTCAAAGGTTTGCACAGAGCGAAATATCTTTGTGTTGCGCGATATATCAGAAAATACTGCATTAAAAAAGTAATTTCCTGCATTTTTCTACTGATAAAGTGTGATATAAATAATGTAGAGGCTTTCAGGTTGCTGTAGTTCACTAAACAGAGACATTAACGACATGTATATTTTGTGTGTGTTTGTGGTCCTCTTTCAGTTGAGACACTGTAGGATGCTTCCGGAAAAGACCAAACACTGGATGTCTTTCAGTTGCCAACATGTGTTTTCGAGACACTGATATTAACAACAGCTAGTAGGTGAGTTGTCACTACAGTAGCTAGTAGGTGAGTTGTCACTACAGTAGCTAGTAGGCGGGTTGTCACTACAGTAGCTAGTAGGTGGGTTGTCACTACAGTAGCTAGTAGGTGAGTTGTCACTACAGTAGCTAGTAGGCGGGTTGTCACTACAGTAGCTAGTAGGTGAGTTGTCACTACAGTAGCTAGTAGGCGGGTTGTCACTACAGTAGCTAGTAGGCGAGTTGTCACTAGCTAGTAGGTGAGTTGTCACTACAGTAGCTAGTAGGCGGGTTGTCACTACAGTAGCTAGTAGGCGAGTTGTCACTAGCTAGTAGGTGAGTTGTCACTACAGTAACTAGTAGGCGGGTTGTCACTACAGTAGCTAGTAGGCGGGTTGTCACTACAGTAGCTAGTAGGTGAGTTGTCACTACAGTAGCTAGTAGGCGGGTTGTCACTACAGTAGCTAGTAGGCGGGTTGTCACTACAGTAGCTAGTAGGCGGGTTGTCACTACAGTAGCTAGTAGGTGAGTTGTCACTACAGTAGCTAGTAGGCGGGTTGTCACTACAGTAGCTAGTAGGCGGGTTGTCACTACAGTAGCTAGTAGGCGGGTTGTCACTACAGTAGCTAGTAGGCGGGTTGTCACTATGGTAGCTAGTAGGCGGGTTGTCACTACAGTAGCTAGTAGGCGGGTTGTCACTACAGTAGCTAGTAGGTGGGTTGTCACTACGGTAGCTAGTAGGCGGGTTGTCACTACAGTAGCTAGTAGGTGAGTTGTCACTACGGTAGCTAGTAGGTGAGTTGTCACTACAGTAGCTAGTAGGTGAGTTGTCACTACAGTAGCTAGTAGGCGGGTTGTCACTACAGTAGCTAGTAGGTTAGTTGTCACTACAGTAGCTAGTAGGTGAGTTGTCACTACAGTAGCTAGTAGGCGGGTTGTCACTACAGTAGCTAGTAGGCGAGTTGTCACTAGCTAGTAGGTGAGTTGTCACTACAGTAACTAGTAGGCGGGTTGTCACTACAGTAGCTAGTAGGCGGGTTGTCACTACAGTAGCTAGTAGGTGAGTTGTCACTACAGTAGCTAGTAGGCGAGTTGTCACTAGCTAGTAGGTGAGTTGTCACTACGGTAGCTAGTAGGTGGGTTGTCACTACAGTAGCTAGTAGGTGAGTTGTCACTACGGTAGCTAGTAGGTGAGTTGTCACTACAGTAGCTAGTAGGTGAGTTGTCACTACAGTAGCTAGTAGGCGGGTTGTCACTACAGTAGCTAGTAGGTGGGTTGTCACTACAGTAGCTAGTAGGTGAGTTGTCACTACAGTAGCTAGTAGGCGGGTTGTCACTACAGTAGCTAGTAGGTGAGTTGTCACTACAGTAGCTAGTAGGCGGGTTGTCACTACAGTAGCTAGTAGGCGAGTTGTCACTAGCTAGTAGGTGAGTTGTCACTACAGTAGCTAGTAGGCGGGTTGTCACTACAGTAGCTAGTAGGCGAGTTGTCACTAGCTAGTAGGTGAGTTGTCACTACAGTAACTAGTAGGCGGGTTGTCACTACAGTAGCTAGTAGGCGGGTTGTCACTACAGTAGCTAGTAGGTGAGTTGTCACTACAGTAGCTAGTAGGCGGGTTGTCACTACAGTAGCTAGTAGGCGGGTTGTCACTACAGTAGCTAGTAGGCGGGTTGTCACTACAGTAGCTAGTAGGTGAGTTGTCACTACAGTAGCTAGTAGGCGGGTTGTCACTACAGTAGCTAGTAGGCGGGTTGTCACTACAGTAGCTAGTAGGTGGGTTGTCACTACGGTAGCTAGTAGGCGGGTTGTCACTACAGTAGCTAGTAGGTGAGTTGTCACTACGGTAGCTAGTAGGTGGGTTGTCACTACAGTAGCTAGTAGTAGGTGAGTTGTCACTACAGTAGCTAGTAGGCGGGTTGTCACTACAGTAGCTAGTAGGCGGGTTGTCACTACGGTAGCTAGTAGGTGGGTTGTCACTACAGTAGCTAGTAGGTGAGTTGTCACTACAGTAGCTAGTAGGCGGGTTGTCACTACAGTAGCTAGTAGGTGGGTTGTCACTACAGTAGCTAATAGGTGGGTTGTCACTACAGTAACTAGGCGGGTTCGAAACCCGAGCCCGCCAAAGTTTTCTGGCAATGTCTTCCCCTCTATCTCTCAATTTAACACCCTCTCTGGAATAAAGGCACTCTGTCCCAAAAAAAATAATGAAAAAAAAAAATAGCTTATATTAACATTATACTCAAAGGGCCAGTAAATATCACCCGGGGCCGGATTTGGCCCACGGGCCGCCAATTGAATAGCCCTGATATACGGTATATACAGTATATACTGGAACTAAGGGGCCTAAAGTATGCAAATACAAAATATCCCCCCACCATTAGTGCTGTGTACCTGGACTCACATTCAGGTTCAGGTCCGGAGTCAAGTCCAGAGGTTCAGGTTCAGGTCCGGACTTATAAGTCCGGACCTGAACCCATGGCTTGTGTCAAGTTGTGTGAGTAACTAAAGTGAACTTATTGTGAGCTAATTATCAATTGAAAATAAACTCATAATCAACTCAAATTCAAACTCGTCAGGTTTATTGTGCTCCCTCCCAACTTGTGTCTATAGTTCTCTACAAAGTACAAATGTAAAAAAAACACTTTTTGCCACTTAGTCTACAAATGACTTATGACAGCAACTACAGTGAACTACTACAAAGTTCAAACGTTTATTTCATTTACCAAACTAAAGTAACCAAACAGTCCCTGAGCTGACTCAGCCTAAATCCCTAAAACGTTGCTGAAAGGTAGAGTGTAGAGTAGACTATACGCATTACACTGTTACACACCTACTATACAGTATAGGCTACACTGTAGTGACTGTACAGTCAGAGTGTACTGTACTGTCTGTACACCATGTCTTTTCTACAACTCTACATGTGTACATTATACACAGATTAGATTTTAATTTCTAACAGTGATGTACATACATACTGTTAGAAATTAAAATCAATGTTGATATGGCCTAATTTTGAATTAAATACACTATTTAATTTAAATCAGTTTTATTCTGAAAAAACCGGAAGTTCACACTATTAACTTAATACTTTTATTCTGAAAATTCTTCACTTCCGGTTAGCATTAGCATGTGGCGAAATGCTACGTTTTCAAACCGTGAATCGAAGGTGAAATGACATGTGATGTTGTACACTGAGCACACTGGGATTAGCACTCATTTATTGACGCTGAATAACGTTTATCAGGGAATGTTTAAATAACCACAGACACCAGAATATACGTAAGTGCTAGTTTTTTTGCGAGTCCAAGTACCGGTTCCCGACGTTCCGGTTTTAACCGGAGTGGAACCGAAACTTTTTACAAGTCCAGTAGGGGAGAGTGGGGTAAGTTGAGCCATTTTTTAGTTATGCTGTCCTCTAAGCAAGGAGAAATGACACATAGTAAAAATGAAAACACACACCTATAATTCAGGATGTCTCCTATCAATGGCAATGATAAGAATTCATATTTGATCAAGGGCAGTGAAAATATTACTTCTTAAAAAAAAAAAGTTTTGTGGCTCAACTTGCCCCAGTGTAGGGGTAAGTTGATCCAGGTCAGGGGGTAAGTTGAACCACGGTTCAAACTTGGGCATATCTGTTCAAACCTGGGCATACCTACGACACATCTTAAAGGTAACTATAAACAATAAATAACAAACCAAATACCAGCTTAGTTTTTCAAATATTTTTAATCTAAATTTCGATTGAATTGATTGATTTTTTTTTTAACATGTTAAAAGGAAAAGTAATCATACAAATGGTGATACAATTTCATACATCTTACCAATCAAACACAGGGTAAATTCAACTTTAAATGTAGCCTACAATGAGCTCTTATTATCAACTTGGCCTACTTTCATTCATTTCTCCATTGAGAAACTGGCTCAACTTACCCCAAGGCCCATGGTTCACTTTACCCCATAGCCACCATTTCAGAAAAAATAGCCTAGCATTAAAATTCAGAGTCATAATTGACTTAATGATTCACATGGTTTAATACACTGCTAACACATCAACATATACATTTTTTTTTACATGACAGCCGATATAGCTGACATCTAGAAAATCTACTTTGACAAGCAAAAAACGTTTTTTTCTAAAAATGTTTACTTACCAGAACACAATGAGGATCTCTCTTTCACAGGCAAGGAGAAATGGGAGGAGCTTGCATAATTTCTGGTCACGTGATTACAACTATAAGGCGTTGCTTGGTTACAGGGGGTGGTTCAACCCACTGGCTCAACTTACCCCTCTCTCCCCTACCGGTTCGGCGTACCGGTACACAGCACTACCCACCATCATAGCCCCACCACCAGTCCGAACCGTTGATACAGGCAGGATGGATCCATGCTCTCATGTTGTTATGACAAATTCTGACCCTATACCGTCCGAATGTGGCAGCAGAAATGAAGACTCATCAGACCAGGCAACATTTTTCCAATCTTCTATTGTCCAGTTTGGTGAGCCCGTGCAAATCTGTATCTGCTGTATCTGCTTCAGGGGTCCACGTGTTGTGGTTCAGAGAGGGTCTTCTATACCTTGGTTGTAACGAGTGGTTATTTGAGTTACTGCTGCTTTTCTATCCTTTGAACCAGTCTGGCCTTTCTCCTCTGACCTCTGGCATCAACAAGACCTTTTCTCCCAGAGAACTGACACTGACTGGGTATTTCCCCTTTTTCATACCATTCTCTGTACACCCTAGAGATGGTTGTCGGTGTAAATCCCAGTAGATCAGCAGTTTGTGAAATACTCAGACCAGCGCGTTTAACGTTCAAAGTCCCTTAAATCTCTGTTCTTCCCCGTTCTGATGCTCTGTTTGAACTTCACCAGGTCGTCTTGAACATGTCTACATGCCTAAATGCTTTGAGTTGCTGCCATGTGATTGGCTGATCAGATATTTGCGTTAACGAGCAGTTGAACAAGTGTACCTATTAAAGTGGCCAGTGAGTATACATATATCAAATATATATATATATTTTATATACAAAAATCCATATATATTTCATTTTAAATATATATAAAAATATTTACATGGAGAAGGACTTTCGGGCGGCACCAAAGTTGTTCTGGAAAACTGTCCGACACCTCAGGAGGGGGAAGCAGGGAACCATCCAAGCTGTGTACAGTAAGGATGGGACGTTGTTGACCTCAACTGATGGAGTGTTGGGACGTTGGAAGGAACACTTTGAGGAACTCCTGAACCCGACAACTCCGCCCTCTATGTTAGAGGCAGAGCTGGAGTATGACGGGGGATCGACACCAATCTCCCGGGGGGAGGTCACTGAGGTCGTCAAACAACTCCACAGTGGCAAAGCCCCGGGGGTGGATGAGATCCGCCCGGAAATGCTGAAGGCTCTGGGTGTTGAGGGATTGTCATGGTTGACACGTCTCATCAACGTTGCGTGGAAGTCGGAAACAGTACCGAAGGAGTGGCAGACCGGGGTGGTGGTTCCCCTTTTTAAAAAGGGGGATCAGAGGGTGTGTGCCAATTACAGAGGCATCACACTACTCAGCCTCCCCGGGAAAGTTTACTCCAAGGTACTCGAAAGGAGGGTCAGGCCGATTGTCGAACCTCAGATTGAGGAGGAACAATGCGGATTCCGTCCTGGTCGTGGAACGACGGATCAGCTTTTTACTCTCGCAAGGATCCTGGAGGGGGCCTGGGAGTACGCTTATCCGGTCTACATGTGTTTTGTAGACTTGGAGAAGGCGTATGACCGGGTTCCCAGGGAGTTACTGTGGGAGGTGCTGCGGGAGTATGGGGTGAGGGGGTCTCTACTCAGGGCCATCCAATCTCTGTACTCCCAAAGCGAGAGCTGTGTCCGGGTCCTCGGCAGTAAGTCGGACCCATTTCCGGTGAGGGTTGGCCTCCGCCAGGGCTGCGCTTTGTCACCAATCCTGTTTGTAATATACATGGATCGGATTTCGAGGCGTAGTCGTGGGGGGGGGGGTCTGCAGTTCGGTGGACTAAGGATTGCACCACTGCTTTTTGCAGATGATGTGGTTCTGATGGCTTCATCGGTCTGCGACCTTCAGCACTCACTGGATCGGTTCGCAACCGAGTGTGAAGCGGCTGGGATGAGGATCAGCACCTCCAAATCTGAGGCCATGGTTCTCAGCAGGAAACCGATGGACTGTCCACTCCAAGTAGGGAATGAGTCCTTACCCCAAGTGAAGGAGTTCAAGTATCTCAGGGTCTTGTTCTCGAGTGAGGGAACAATGGAGCGTGAGATGGGCCGGAGAATCGGAGCAGCGGGAGCGGTATTGCAGTCGCTTTACCGCACCGTTGTGACGAAAAGGGAGCTGAGCCAGAAGGCAAAGCTCTCTGTCTACCGGGCCATTTTCGTTCCTACCCTCACCTATGGTCATGAAGGATGGGTCATGACCGAAAGAACGAGATCGCGTATACAAGCGGCCGAGATGGGTTTCCTCCGCCGGGTGGCTGGTGTCTCCCTTAGAGATAAGGTGAGAAGTTCGGTCATCAGGGAGGGACTCGGAGTTGAGCCGCTCCTCCTTCGCGTCGAAAGAAGCCAGTTGAGGTGGTTCGGGCACCTAGTTAGGATGCCACCTGGGCGCCTCCCTAGGGAGGTGTTCCAGGCACGTCCAGCTGGGAAGAGACCAAGGGGTAGACCTAGGACCAGGTGGAGGGATTATATCTCTTGGCTGGCCTGGGAGCGCCTTGGGATCCCCCAGTCAGAGCTGGTTGATGTCGCCAGGGAAAAGAAAGTTTGGGGCTCTCTGCTGGAACTGCTACCCCCGCGACCCGACCACGGATAAGCGGGAGAAGATGGATGGATGGATGGATAAAAATATTTAAAATAAATATAAAGTACACATTTTCAGTGAATGTCACCTTTATACATATATTGACATAACTCATATATGTTCAGTTAATTTTACCTTATTATTTATATATTAAATAGTATAAATGAATATTAAGTAAACTTAAATATTTCGACTAAATGCAACTTGTATATATTTAAAATTGAATAAATGACCCCTATAGACTCAAATATTAGAAATATTACAGACATAAACATATATTTAAAATGAAAAAAGCATTATATAACGAAAACAATGTTTTGTTAATGTAACTCATATTTAAAATAAAATAAATAAATACCCAGGAGGAGACGTGGACATATTTATAAAACTTTTTTATTCATTTTTTAAATCGAAGGCTAACTGAAATGTGTCCGATTCACACCATGTTCTGTGACAACAACGATAAACCATTGTCTTCAGTTTGAAACAAACAGAAGACAAACAACAACATAACAAACCTTGCAGCACGTAGACCACCCAATATAAATAAAATAACAGGTTTTAATACACAAGTAAGCAGTTATTACCATTGAGGATAAGTAGGCCTGTATATAAGAGTGTGAGCCATGCTGTGAACAGATTTCAACTCCACCTTCCTTCCACTTCAGGGGAAGGAAGGATGCACCTTTTCTACACTGAAACCAGAATGAACTACATGTCCCACATTATATTTTGAAGATGCTTGCAGGATCAAAGTGAACAACAGGTGGAAGACTTCTACAATAGTCACTGCCTGTAAGATATTGAGGTTTTGCTTAAATATGCACACATATTGCAACAAAAAAAGAGTGTTTTTTCGTATATTTTCTTCAACATTGTCAGAGGAAAGGCGCTGCGCAGCGCTGATTCAAAGAGGCAGAATGAGCAAGAACACAAAGGAGGAAAACGGCTTCTTTCACAACTTCTTTTCTCCAGCACCGCTCCTCTTTAAAACAAGTGTGTGTGTTATTGTGTACTCAAAGACTTTTTAAGAGTTACAGGAACTGGAGAAAATGGAAATTGTAAAGCAAAGTGTTTAACCCAAGAAAAAGAAAGAAAGTTCAAGTCAGGTGTAACTCTTGTCCAAGAGTCGGGTTCAGGAGGATTCCTTCTTTGGACATGTCTTTAATGTGTTTGAGGCCAGACACTTATTTCTGTGCATTTAACTTCTAACGTTGTTTCTTATGTTGCGTTCCATTACATGTTGGAAACACAATACACATCTGCACTGGTAGGTCATCGTTACTTCAACCTTACATGAAAAGAATGTGGAAAATAACAACAGTTTGAAGGGTCCGACTTTCTCTGGAACGCAGCATAAGAAACTCGTATCTCTATGGAAGCCCATTTGTGCCAAGAAAAGAGAAACAAAGCTAATCTTATGCAAGACAAATAAAATAAATGAAATACTTAAATGTATCAGATACTAATTCAAAGATGCAACTTTTGTTGTTGTCAATATTATGACATAGTAAAAAAGATTGCAAATCTAGTAGTTTTGACTTTCAAAATCACAATTTCCCCTTATGAATCCTCTTTTTGAGTATTTCTTATCAAAAACAATCCGCCAACTCTGTGCTGCTTTGTGAGCTTTTATAGAAAACGTCTTCAGCGGATGTTTGTTTATGCATTGTTAATGGGTTTACAGATGTTCACTTTTCCCAAGTTATCAACAATATAGTTTCTATGTATCGTTTTTTTTGGTGTCATTCATCACATTTAAACATTTTTTAATATTTTCCTGCCCTGAATAGACTTCCATACTTCCTGGCCGTGTTATTTGAAGTATTTGATGAATATGTTGGTGCTGTCGGTGTCAAAAGGCAACCGTATTATTACAGAGTATTGAGGGGGTCATTGCAGAGGGGAGTCTCCGCCCCCCCCACCAGCAGAAGGCACACATGTAGACGCTGGCCGGGGGAGGAGAGCCGATGATTCAGGAAGTAGCGCACTTCCTGTACATGCAATGAGTGCATTTTGACCTCAGGACTGAATGAAAGGAGTGCACGAATGGGTTGCTCTTGAAACTACAAATGGCACTTTGAAAACAGAAGTGTTGTATTTACACGTCCTCTCAATCGTCTGCAGCTTTCCTGTGGTAGGTCGCTTTACACCCCAAACTAAATGAAAAAAATGGTGTGAAAATGGATCGAAGAAAAATGGTTTTGTTCTCAAGTGAATAAACAACAATAATAACAACAATAAAAAACATACATTTAAGAACACTACGTTAAAATATGACTAATATTATCAAAAAGGCAAATAGTAGGTGTATTGCAACGCTCTATCAAAAACATCTTCATCATCCTCAATCTCATCATCATCATCCAATCAGCATCCTCTGAGACAGTAAGGAGGCGTGGCATGGGATGATTGACAGCCCAAACTAGCCACTCACGTTTCGCCCGTCTCAGCGCAGGCAGGCACATTTACGACATAGCAACAAAAATAAAAACACTTCCAAGGAGACCACGAAAAAAAAACAGCCAGCCAATGGGAGCGAAGGCTGGGGGAGAGGAGCTCTGTCATTGGACAGCAGGCATCGCTAGGTAACAGGAAGAGCTCGTTCAGAGAGGAGGAGGGGGACTGTGTGTGTGTGTGTGTGTGTGTGTGTGTGTGTGTGTGTGTGTGTGTGTGTGTGTGTGTGTGTGTGTGTGTGTGTGTGTGTGTGTGTGTGTGTGTGTGCGTGGGTGGGTGTGTGTTGGATACATTGTTTTCTTGTGTGGTCCACAATAACAAAGATATGTGTGTGTGTGATGGTGCACCTGTGTGTGTTTGTTTCGTTTTTGTCTAGATAGCTGGAGGTCTTTCCCAGGGTCTTTCCCACACACACACACACACACACACACACACACACACACACACACACACACACACACACACACACACACACACACACACACACACACACACACACACACACACACACACACTTGCACACGCACTCAGCCTTCACGCTGGCTTAAATCAAAGAGTTGTGTCCCAGTTTAAACACACACAGATTAGTGCTGGATTTGACACATTTCTAGGAGACAGAAACCTGATACATTTCGTGTTTGAACAACATTCAATGTGGATTAAGCTCAACCGACTCCTCTTAAAGGAATACTTAACCCCCTAAATGCTCATTTCTACACTGAAAAAACTGAAACGTTGACTTTAATTAAATACACTTACATACATTTAATGAAAGACAACGTTTCCGTTTTTTCAGTGTATATGAATAAATCACCCATTGGAAGTAAATCAATTGTTATCTCCTCTTTGTGTGTGTGTGTGTGTGTGTGTGTGTGTGTGTGTGTGTGTGTGTGTGTGTGTGTGTGTGTGTGTGTGTGTGTGTGTGTGTGTGTGTGTGTGTGTGTGTGGGCAGCACATGATGTTATGTTTCCCCTCAGCTCTCCTCCAGTCTTGTTTTGAATCGTCAGCCAGCGCAGGTTCCCCTGAAGCGAGAGATTGATTCGACACGGTCTCACTTCTCATGCACCCTTTAGGCACATTATTTTAAACAACGATCACTATTTCTACTATGTCTGTCTACTGTGACGCCCTATTCAGAGCCTGCCCAGCCTTTTGATACCCGGTGCAACCCTGCAGGGACCCAAAGCATTCCTAGAGGAAACACCTGGTCCAAACACAAGTATAATACTGATGGAGGGAAAGGAAGTCAAAGGAAAGGGAAGGAGGGTTAATAAATTATCTAAACTTGTGTTTGGGGGCTTATCCTCTCATTACGAGGTGATTTATATTCTGATTGATCCACGCGTCACTCCGTTAGCTGCTTCGGGGCAAGAGATTGATTTCTTTACATCGTGATATTTACCGTGCATCACGCTGGAACAAAAGGAGGAAGAGAGTCAAAGAAAGGACTTCTGATGATCTGTCTTTGTTCTGTGTTGCAGCCGTTTGAGACAGAGTTCAACAACAGGAACTTCCACCGTTCAATTCAGGATGTTTGTAAATGTACTTCCATGTCTTTTTAAACAGGGACAAAACAATTCAAATGTGATGAGGGTTCATTGTTGTTAAGAAAGAGATATTAGAGTCCCACACGCGTATCCTTCAGATAGACCTTATGACAATAATACGTCAAAGTGTTAAAGGACTCACCGCTTCAGATTATAAAATGTCTCTTTTGCCTTCTGACTCTCTCTTCTTCCACTAAATTACGCTGAGTCAGCTTCGGGAGTTTTGGCTGTGGTTTGGTTGGGTCCCTGCGGAGGGCGCTGTTGCATAAAGACTGGACACTAAAGCCTCACATCAACAACAATTCAAATAAACTAAATTCAACACTCAAAAACTACAAACGGCCTAATCTCCTACGTTAGTTTGACCTTTAGTCCCGCGCTCCTGAAGAGACGACAGAAGAAGAGCTGCTGTAAACACTCGTGTCACTTTTCAACACTTCAGTGTGTTTAATATGAGACAGCTCGTCTTCTGCTGCGTTAAACAGTAAGAGTTATGCTACAAGGGGGACATATCCACCAAGGGAGTCAAATCAAAGAATACATCAAAGAACTTTGAAAAGCCAGACTGAGTATCAAACTTTGATCTTGTTTTGGTGCAAATCAATTTTTGAATAAGAGTTTTGTATAAAAACCCAAACGTATTTCTTTGTATGTTTGTCATGGTACTGAAAGTCTTCATGGTATGGGAATGAAAACTCGTTGATACCCTGGATGATAACAAGTCACTGATTCCAGGTAGTTCCATTTGTTGTAAGGGATTTAAAGTCTTGGAGCACAACTCTTAGCATCGTTTCAAGTGTGGGTCTAAAGCCTATCCTACGATATGAAAGGTTTCTCCTGTAGCTTTTATCGGCTGCGGCTGGCTGACAGAAGATTGCTGACTCTTTCCTGGTGCAGTAAAGTGCTCAGCGATGCCTGCAACAGAGAACTTACCAGAAGGGGAGCGTGTGTGTACGTTCAAAAGACAGATTTCAAAAGAAAACGTTGGTGTGTGTGCGGCCACAGCAGCGCACAGTCAGCGTATCATTGGTCTAGGGCGAAATGGCTTCCTTCCTTAAGTGACGCAACACAAACAGGACGTTAGGTGTCACTTTGATCTGCATTAACTCTCTCTTCTCACTCGATAATCCAAACATGGAATAAGAGAACACAGCAGGATTAAACTACTCTCCTGTTACGTTACACAGCGTCGAGATTAGGTCAGACGTTTGTTTGTGAAAAAGTCTGATTAACGTGAGAAAACTGGAGGCTCGTTTTGGTCGAGATAGCGACAGCCAGCTTTGGGATTGGCTAACGATTCGGCCAATAGCAAGAGAGAGAACTACAAGCAGAGTTTCTGATTGGGCCCAACAGGTTGAAGGCTGACTCGTGGTTGGCTCGCAGGACTCGGATATTTGCATAAATGAGGGATTTATTTGTTTGATATCAATGGTACGGTAATGTATCCGAGTCGGTTGATCCAAAGTCAGAGTGTGATGTGTTTCCGTGATACATGCTGCTGTGCACCGCCCCTCTGGTAAACCTACGTTTTCTCTTTTTATATTACGCCTCACTTGACAGAGCTCCTTCAAAGTAAAAGTCTCTCTCACACGTTCCATCTGCTCATACTAAAAAATAGTGCAATTCTTTTCAGCATTTATATAAATAACTCTCAATTCGTGCTTTTAACTTTGCTCTCCGTTTGCATACGTGTGTTCGTATATAAACTCAAAATGTAACACATGTATGTAGCAAAATGTGAAAGTTGGCACCCCAACAGATTCATGGTGTTTCCTTTTTCTAAAACTAGACAACATGTAAAACAGAAAATAAATATCTTAACGATAAGAATCTATAAAGTTTAGAAAAATACCCCTACTTTTCTCTGTTTTCTCCTTTATCAATCATATTGCAGATTCCTTTTTTCTATGTTGAACAGTCGTGAACTTTGTGCAAACCTTCTTTAGAAAACATAAAATAAAAAAGGATTTTAGTGACAACTCCTGCATCGGTCGATATAAGGCAGAAACGTTTAGCTCGGGGACTTTTAGCGATGTGCTATGACGGCTAAGCTAGGTTCAGATAACGCTAACTAAATCTAAACTCTTGGAAATATGCTAACGTGCTAACGTGTCCCAGTGATACAGCTAAAGCCAGATGCAGGAGTTGCAGCTAACATTTGACAAAGAACATAATGGAGTCAAAGCAGCGAGGGGGGGATTATCACTAGGAAATAAAACCAAAAACCTGGAAGAACCAAGAAGATTGCAACATTTCGCCATTTGCCTGGGTAGAAAGATTTTTTGTAAGCGCGAAAAAGACAAACAAACAAAAGGTTCTATAGGAACAAACAAAACAAGAAAATATTTATAATGAATGGAGACTAGTACGATCAGTCTAATGAAGGAGGGAGGCGTCAAGGGAAGAAGGAGGCTTCCCTTTGCACCCTCTGCCCTTCTTCTCTGACATCATCATCTGAAGTGCTCCTCAGACAGGAAATAGGAAGTGTGGAACAGGAAGTGCCAGATGTTCTCCTGCCACTGTGCTCGGCAGGAGTGATGTGGTTTCCATGTGTTCTTACCTAAAGGAGATCCATGAAGTGGGGAAACTGACCTCACTACAAATTACCAACAGAGTGGATCTTTACCACGTTGTTCCTCATTGGCTACTGACCACTTCCAAGCAGACAAAATCAATTCTTTCATTTTTTAAGGAAGCGGTACTGTCACACCTGCTGGGGCTTCTGGGATTTCTCCTTGGTATTCCTGGCGTTCCTGTTGTCCACGCTCCCTTGCTGCGGGTGTGGAGGTCGCAGCAGGCCGTGTATGAAGGAGGGGGGTGGGGCTTGTGAGGAGGAAACAGTCCGATGGCTGTGGCTGGGGGGCAGGGACGTCGGGTGGTAGTAGTGCCCGATCACCTCGCTGTAGGTCGGGGGGGCTCCTTCCACTCGAGAGGCCTGCTTCTGATGCCGGGACTCCTGGGCTTCCAACACACTGACGCCAGAGTGCATGCTGGGAGGAGGGGCCTGCAGACTGGGGGGAAACAACAAGGGTCAGGAATAAGTCTGATGGGTGAAGAACAAAGAAGATAAAACCAAATGTAGGAGCAGAAAAATACAAAACCGAGCGTAGTAATCAGCAGCGAACCGCTTCAACGCGTGTATTGCGGTTTATTCACGGCATTCATTTTGCTATTCTACAGTATTGTTGTTTTATAGAACTTTATTTGTTAATGTAAATAAACCGATTTGTGTTCTTTGAAATTGAAAAGGATATCGCATTGTGTTTGTTACTTTCGTTGCAGTTGTTTATGTCTTAAGTGTAATTTGGCTTGGCTTCCTATTTATGGACATGCTTTTATTTTGAAGGAGAGTTAGCGCTGTTGACAGGAAGTTGTTGGAATGTGACGGAGAATAACGGAGAAGAGTAATATCTACATATAAAGACGGAGAAAGTAAACAATAACATTTATGGTTAAGTGTTAGCACTCCCCGAAGAGGCACAAGCTCTTACGTTGATATTAGAGATTTCAATCAATTCAATTTGGTAGCCGCAGCGCGGCTGTATGGTCAACACATGATCAATGTTTGTAGTCACCTGGCCTGCAGACAGGAGCGTGACGGGTGCAGAGGGTGGGAGTCGAACACGGTTCTGTTGGGCGGGGCCCTCACCGACTCTCGGTTCAGCTCCATCTGCTGCTCGGGGTCTCGGAGCTGCAGCGTGCAGGGCCCCTGGTACGGTGGGGGCTCCTCCCCGTCCGACAGGCAGATGGTGGGTGGGAGGTCGATGAGGCTCTGCGGCAGGTAGGGGTACGTTGGCTGGAAGCGCGTCGGGGCGAAGGAGTGCTGGAAGCGCTGGGGCTGAGGCTGGGGGTCCCGCTGCAGGTAGGACGAGGCCCCTCTGTCTGGGGGCCGGGGGTTGTACACCTGGTGCTGTGAAGAGGAAGGATGTCATGTTACTGCTACATTATGAACTGTTTCATTTTGCTTATTTCTGTTATCATTTAATAGAAAAGCTTATAGCTAAATCCAGCTTAAATCTTCTCTTTGCTTGTTGTGATGAATGTATTTGTATACATGCTCCTTGTTTAATCAAGATATAGTCAAAAAGATGCCTCACCTCATTGAGACCACTGTTTGTCCCCGTGCCGTCAGAAGACCACAGACTCCCCTCCTGAGAGAACAATAGAGAGATTATCATTTATTTATCTTATATATGATCAGTTATATCCGGCACAATAATCAACGATTTGCCTATGCATGACATGCCAGCGTTAAATAATTGTTCAAATAAAAACAATAATTGTAACCATTGATGATATTTTCCAAATGTGTGTAGATGCACAGACAGACAGACAGAATATATGTGCAGGGAAACCCTCTGTAATGGCCGCACATGCAGAGCACACAGCACGCACAGTGACATCTGTTCGTGTCATTATTCCAATGCCAATAAGGCTATTTCAATAGCTTTCAAAGCAATACATATTGTACATATTATTATGTTCCCTTTCATGGTTAGTATAAGTTGTATTTATTCTTTATTATACTTATGAAGAATGTGTTCACTTTTTGTCCACTAGGGGCTCCATTTGTGAGCACGATACGGCTTTTTAAAATACTCTCTTACTTTGTAAAGTAATGCCTCACAGGGATTTTTTTTTTTTACTCATCCGAATTTCTGCGCAACCTTTGTAAAGATCTCCACATTGGCCTTTCTGTTACCCAGTTTCCCAGCGTATATTTAGATAGTTTCAGGATGAATACACTGTTGTGGAACTGTCAGTTTTGTCTCAATGCCTCGCAGAATGGAGACAAAAGCAGCTTTTAACTTCTATAAACAATGTCTGGAAGGAACTTCTCCAACTTTTGGCACTTTTTGTATTCTCAGGCGGCACACTTCCTGTCTGTCTGCCTGTATGTGTGTCAGTCTGATCATCCAAATGAACTAGGACAATGCCTCCCCTGAGCTTATCAGGAGCTCTGTGTGTGTGTGTGTGTGTGTGTGTGTGTGTGTGTGTGTGTGTGTGTGTGTGTGTGTGTGTGTGTGTGTGTGTGTGTCCTGGCGGTCGTTGCTAGCTCGCTGTATCCCTTAATGCATAATGAGTCAGTGTGTTAGCGTTAGCCTGCGGCGGTGTTTAATGACTATGATCCCTCTGCTTTCTTCTGGTTCTGTCTCTTAGTAGAAACTGTGACTAAACCCTGAACACACACCTTTTGTACTCGTGCTGCACCGTGGAGCACTGCTTTTATGTTTTCCTTGAGTCATGTTAAGTTATTTAACATGTTTCTATAGTGATATCTCAGCTTTTCATTTATACAACATACACATGCAGGCCGTTACTTTCATTGTTGATTTCATTTCATGCTTCCATGTTTGTTCAGCCTTAATATGCAATTCTGTGTAATGCATATATTTAAACGTCCAACGTGAGTTGTATATGACTCATTCATATCTGCTATGAGATCTTACCCAATGACCCAGTCTGTGTACAGGAATTCATTGTAGCTCTTACTTTCCTCCACCATTATGCATCTATTAAACAAAGGTCACACTTAAACATGAACCTAATCTGATACCAAAGAAATAGCACAGCAAGTTGCTTTATCAACACAGTTTAACATTTGTTTTGGCATAAACTACACTGCAGATATTAAGCATATTAAATCTTGAAGTGTAGCCTCAGTTGCAGGTGTGGCAGCCCAGGTCCATGAGGGGGGGGTCCATGTTGTCAGATTGAGGAAAACATTCACCAGGAGAGTTTTCTTGACTATCATAACGAATTCCGGTGGTTGGAGCTTCAAATAAATGAATTTGGAAATGCACATGGCACTAAGGACCACCCTACTGTGCATGTTTATATATTTTTATTACAGTATTATTACATAGTATTGCTTATTTCACTTCAGTATCAAATCTGAGTACTTCTTCCCCCTCGTATTCAGGTGTGTATGACTCACGCTGGCCAGTGGCAGGTGTCTCCTGCGGGCGGGGGCGTGTCTGGAGAGCAGCGAGCGAGCTGATAGGCGGTAGTGGTTCAGCAGACAGGTGATGACCACCACCATCACCATCATCACCACCACGATCACCAGGATCTGGACGAACTCCAGCTGGGCTGCAACCAATCAGAGACAGAGATGGAGGTCAGTTTAGGTGTTGTGGTTAGTCCTAAACTCAGCTGTATGTCTTCTGAGGAGTTTTGTCATAAAATCAGATAATCTAAATATCTTCACTTGGGCTTCGACACAACACAGAGGACTACTTTACAAGCTGGGCGCGAACATTCAGGGGAACTCCAAAGCAGGAAGATCCTCTAAGATTCTATCCAGTTGCCTTATGGGAATTGTAGGATGCAGTGTTTCTGTCTCTTTTTTTTTTCTTCACACACACACACACACACACACACACACACACACACACACACACACACACACACACACACACACACACACACACACACACACACACACACACACACACACACACACACACACACACACACACACACACACACACACACACACACACACAGTTCTTGCCCAAGGACACATCACCAAGTGGAATGACACATACCTTTTGATTGGTGGGCTCACATAAAGTAATGTTTTGTTTTGACAGCATCAGATGAAAGACAACATGTTGCTTAATGTAAAGCTATAGCGTTTAAAAAAAAGATGAAAATGAAGGGGAAACACTATGACATAAAACAATTATGTTCTATGACACCTTATTTATGTATTACAGAAATGTCACAGTTAAAATGTCATATGTTTACACTACTATTACTTTTGATGTTTTATGCATCACTGATTAAGATTTTGGTTCAGGTAAAACAAAACATATCCTGCCTACTGTTACTTCAGTACTTTCTGATATACTGCACATACGGTATCTATTTTGTAGTTGTAAACTGTCATATTTATTGTACTCATTTTGGGTATTTCTTTATGTTTAAATAGGTGTTTAAATTATTTAAAAATAGTTATTTTAAAAGAAAACTGAATTTGTGTATGCTTAAAACTACCTGGCAATAAAGCTGTAATAACTAAATAAATAGTGTGATTCTACATGCTGCATTGTCACATGTTCATACTACTATGTCTCTATGTTGTGTGAGAGGAAGGCTTTCAGACACACACACACACACACACACACACACACACACACACACACACACACACACACACACACACACACACACACACACACACACACACACACACACACACACACACACACACACACACACACACACACACACACACACACACACACACAGAGGCAGACAGGGCGAGCTTTGTTTAGATGCAGTCTGCCCTTACCCCCCCCCCCCCCTTATGGAGCATTTTTTCTCACACTTTTCTTTCACAGGGAGCGGGCAGAGGTCAGGCCCCAGTCAGACAGCAGAACATAAAGCAGACACACACACACACATTTCTCACACTCTTGTTCCTCTGACCATTACACAACATGAAGGCACACACACTCAGTCAGCTGACTCTTCTAGCTCAGTCATAACCTGTTATGAGTTTAGCCATTCGCGCATGGTTCTCCAACATGTATACAAGGCAAGCCATTTCATTCATAATGCACTTTAACAACCGGACCGGCAATGAGACTCACACCACCAGGACACACCAACACATTAGATACCAAAGTCAACACATCCCAAACAGGGAGAGAGGGAAACACTGAAGTACCACACAACTGGTCACGTGATCAACACGAGGAAGAAGTGGGTTTCAAACAGAATGTCAAACAAAACTCTTGACAAGTTCTTGACATGCAAATAAACGTTGCACTGAATGCAAACTGGACTTTCACAGCAGAGCTAGATTCAATATTAAAGGTGTCCAATCACAATGTGGAGCTTTTCTTATCAAGCTCCACATTTGTGGAATCAGCTTCCAGTTTGTGTTCGGGCGGCAGACACCCTATCCGTTTTTAAGAGTGCGCTTAAGACCTTCCTTTTTGATAAAGCTTATAGTTAGGGCTGATTAGATTCAGCCCCTAGTTTTGCTGATATAGGCTTAGTTTGTCGGGGGACATCTTACTTCTTCCTTCTCTCTGTCTATACCCGTGTACACTCATGTTCCGATTAACCCAGCTTCCCCAAATGTCTTTCTTTTTGGTGTCTATACACGCTGGGATCCGGAGTCATGGATGATCCTGCGGTCCTGTGTCCTGGATCGCGAGCGCTGGATCTTGAGTCGTGGCTGTGGTCCTGGATCATCGGTCCTGGATGGATATCCTCGTGGATTCATCTTCCTATTATACACACATGCATTTCCAAACATTTGGACTACCTATGTTGCAAATGTATTATCTTTTCAATTTACACACGGCATCTATTGCAGTCTGTCCGTCCTGGGAGAGGGATCCCTCCTCTGTTGCTCTCCCCGAGGTTTCTCCCATGTTCCCTTTAAACTGTGGGTTTTCTCCGGAAGTTTTTCCTTGTACGATGTGAGGGTCTAAGGACAGAGGGTCTAAGGACAGAGGGTCTGAGGACAGAGGGTCTAAGGACAGAGGGTCTAAGGACAGAGGGTGTCGTATTGTCATACTGATATTCTGTACACACTGTGAAGACCACTGAGACAAATGTAACATTTGTGATATTGGGCTATATAAATAAACATCGATTGATTGATTGAATCTAGTACTGAAGTCAGTTATTTCAGAAACACTACAATTTAGTCAACGATATGACTTAACTAATCGAGGTCCGTAGACACCTAATCGCATAGTTAGATAGAAAAAGACTTGCTAAATATTTATGATGATCATAATCGTTACATATGTTTTCTGCAAAAATGCCAGAACATATCGTTTTCCGCATCTCATTTCCTTTGACAACTTGCCCAACCTGTAATTGCAGACTAGATTATTAGCGAAGTATTAAACTCAACAGCATTCACACAATGTCCCAAAGTCTAGGAAGAAGTTTTCTTTCGTCTGACCAACTACTATTTGGCTTTTTTGATTGGCTGGTAATGAACTCATTGACCGACCCTACACAACATGCATTTCAATGAAAAAAGAGAAATAACTGGACAGTTATAATAAAGCAGCAACACATTAGCCCTAGGTTTAAAGATATCCCAAGTTATCCAACAGAAAGTCGTTTTCTCACCGCACAGCTGCGTCTGAACACAGTCGTCATGGTTGTGCGTGCCTGGTGAAGGCTGCATATTCTCTCAAAGACCTTCACTCGCACCAAGACTTAAATCCGTAGATGTTTGTAATCCTGTGATAATAGCCTGGAGATGTTCTGCTCCCCAAAAAACTCAAAACACAAAACAACATAAATAAAAGAAGTCCAAACTACATGTCCTGAGGATACTGCGGCACCGCGTGTGTGTCCTTGCCGGGCGACACACACACTCTGAGCTGCACAGAGCTTTGTCTGATACTTTTTCTCACACACACATTCCCACAGTGTCCAGACACACACAGAGTGAGGAAACAGCTGACCAGACCCCCCCCCCCTCCCCCTCCCAAAAGCTGTGAACAAAAGGGGTCAATGTGAGGAGGGGGGAGGAAAGAGGGGGAGTGGTGGGAGCGTCTGGGAGACACAGATGGGTCAGAGGGCTGGACTGAATAATGATGAGAGGGGGGGGGGAGTCTGGAGCTTTAACTTCTCTAGACGTGTGATTATAAAGGAATTTAAAACAATACACTTAGGAAAACGGATCTCAGTACTTGGGAAAGATACAACAAAAACAACAAAATATTTTAATATAACACATGGTATTTAATCACACAAAGAATTCAATGAAAAATATTATCATGATAGTTAACAGAATATGCTCAAAACCCTTAAAGGTCCCGTGTCATGGCCATTTCTCCTGATCATAGTTCCATAGTTGAGGTCGACTAGAATAGATTTGTGTGCAATGTTCCAAACTCACATTGTTTCTCACAGCATCTCTGTAAAGCAGTGGAAACCAACCTTTTCAAGCCCAAGATCACTTTTTATTCCAAAATGTAAACCGAGATCTACCAATCCGATATCTTCCAAAAAACCCACTTAGGAGTAAGACTATTCATCGTCATATTTATTTTTGCAATCAATTTATGTTACAACAGGCTCAATGTACGTGTAAAGATGCACACAAAGAAAGACACAGTTATCTGTGCAATGTACAATATTCATATTTACGGTAGGCATATCTGTTCAATACAAACTATTAATATTTACAGTATCTGTTCAATGCACTATATTTCGTTTCTCAGTTCAATTAGTAATATTCACATGTACAGATATTAGCCTACAGTTCAATGTAATCCATATTAAGTTTCTCTGTTCAATGCACAATATATTTCCAATGCTCAAGTTGCTCTATCAGCCTGCCTTTAATGAGACTGCTGTGACTGCACATTATCTGCAACAGTACGTCCACACAGCAGCTTCAGAAGAAACTTCCACCGCTTCCAACGCTTCTCTGCCCATTGACTTTGAATGGGGATGACGTCACTTTGCCTCGCTTTTCGCCGAACTGCATTGTGGGGGAGCGAAGCGAAGATTTCCAGGATGTCCAGGATTTCCAGGATTCCAAAGTTGAGCAATGTTCAACTTTTGAAGCTGAGCTGGAAGCGCCAGCCAATCAAACACGTTTATGCAAATCTGACAGTAGAAGCGCTAGCCAATCAAACCGCGTGTAAGCAGGGAGAACCAGAACGCAGTTCATTTCCTCATATTCCAAACGAGAAATTACGGTAGCAAATCACCCGGTTCTTTACGACCAGAACTATTAACGGGATACAAACCGGAGGAACCAGGCGTGGAGGGAGGTGGCAGAGACAGTGGGGGAAAC
Source organism: Pseudochaenichthys georgianus (assembly GCF_902827115.2). Lineage (NCBI taxonomy): Eukaryota > Metazoa > Chordata > Actinopteri > Perciformes > Channichthyidae > Pseudochaenichthys > Pseudochaenichthys georgianus. The sequence goes on along the minus strand of NC_047507.1, from coordinate 39,476,090 downwards.
TGGTAGGTTTTCGCCTGTTTGGGGAGTTTATATATATATATATATATATATTGCTCGCATAAAATCCCCGGGGTTTTTTGCTTTGTATGTCGGGGGCGAGAGATTCATGTGATTGGTTGTTGGTCGCATTGCTCGCAAAAAGAATTTTGAAAAGCTGCTGTGTGGACGTACCGTAAGCCTTTTGAAATCTGGCTGATAGTTAGTGATTGCTAGCCGGAGGCAGTCAGTAAGATGTGCGTCAGTCATACGAGTTCTATACTTGGATTTAATTATTTTCCTTTGTGAAAAGGCCGTTTCACATAAGTATGTGGAGCGCACATGACACAATCAGTGGATACCTCGCTCGACTCACGAGTGACCAAAAGTCCTGATCTCTTGCTCTGGCCTTCAATTCAATGTCGCTTTGCATTTCAATGATCTCTATGTCAACACCCATAGGTAATGTAAACACCTCCTGCATTTTAGCTGACAGCTGTTCAATGTCAACGCTGAGGAAAGGGTTTGATACAAAACCAACTACTTGCCCCATGTCTTGTAGCTCCACAAATCGATCAGTTTGTTCAAATGGGCGCAGAATTGTTCAGGATGGAAAGCAGTTTTGTCTGTGAGGTTTTGTGACACCTTTTCAAGATTTGGGAAGTGTGTCAGCCTCGCATGTCTTAACTGAGTGGTCCACAAACTGAGCTTCACTGTGAATGCCTCCACTGCGCTAATCATGTGACCAAGCTCTCGGTCTTTCCCTTGCAATTCTCGGTTAAGGTCATTGAGTTTTGCAGTCAGATCGGTAAGGAACCCCAAGTCCAATAACCAAGTATCGTCGGACAGCCGCTCATACTCCTCGTTCCTCGACTTCAGAAAACTGATGATCTCTGGCAGCAAATCCAGAAAACGCTGGAGCACCTTGCCCCGACTGAGCCACCTTACATCTGCGTGAAGGATCAAATCTCCATACACAGAGTCGAGCTCGTCCAATAAAGACTCAAATAGCCGGTGCTGGAGTGCTTTTGCGCGAATTGAGTTGACAATCTTAACAACAACATTCATTACATGTGACATGTCAATTGCTTTAGCTGCCAATGCCGGTCTTTTCTGCACAGCGCAACAAATCCTGAACGAACACCGAGCATCGCTGGTGCCCCATCGGTTGTGAAGGACACTATTTTATGAATGGGAATCTTGTACTCACAAACATAGTCCTTGAATGCCTTGTACACATCCTCACCCCTGGTTCTTTCTTTCAATGGGATAAGGGCAAGAACGGCCTCCTTGACAGTAAAATCCGTGAAAACCATCCGGACAAACACAGCTAGCTGGGCTGTGTCTGTGGCATCAGTAGACTCGTCAAATTGAACTGAAAAGTATTCCGAGAGAGACAAGTCTTTTAATACTTGCTGGGATACATCTTCGGACAATGACTGGACTCTTCTGGCTACAGGTGCACCAAGTGGTACACTTTTTATCCTTGCTTTTATGTCCTCTTTGTTTTTGAAATCCGCAAACAAGACGTCAGCTGTGGCGCTCATTGCTTCTTTAATCATCTCACCATCCGTAAATGGTTTTTTGTGCTGAGCCAAAATATGGCTAATCCGGAGGGATGTTTCTGTAGCTGCCTTGCTCTTTGCTGTAGGCGCGATGAAAAGCGACTGCTGTGCTTTTAGTCCTCTTTTCAGTTCCTCAATTATTTTGGTTCTTAATGCGCTGTTGAGTGGATATGAGTCTTTGAATTTACCATGGGTGCTCGCATGATGGCGCTCCAGGTTGCCCCGTTTCGCCAAGGCTACCGCCTGTTGGCATATGAGGCATTATAGTCTTCTCTTTCGCTGATGTGAAAAGAAATTCCTGCTCCCATTCCGGGTGGAAATAATACGTTTTTGATTTCTTTTTCGCCGGACCCTCAGCCATATCGATGTTGGTTAAAGATTAGCAGAACTTGGTACAGTTTAAGTTACTCCTCAAGATGACCGTTAAGATATTTTTAACCCCACCCACAATTGCATGCAGCAATTCATAGACGTCAACATATCTAATAACCAATTGGAGTTTGTAAAATGACCTGTGCGTGATTCAAATCAACAAACCAGAGCAAGGTCTAAAAAGTTTGTTTAAACAACCAACCAGAGCATGAACATTTCTTTTTGGGAAAATATTATTATTATTATTATTTTAAATGCTAGGGATCGACAGTGAAGGCTTTGAAGATCGACCAGTCGATCGCGATTGACCTGTTGTTTACCCCTGCTATAAAGTATGTGTATTCACTAGGGATGTAACGATACCAAAAACTCACGGTATGATAATATCGCGATAACAAGTCCACGGTACGGTATTTATCGCGATATTGAATAATAAAAAATCAGATTTTTTTTCTCAATAAAACATTTTTTGACTCGGAAAATGTTTCTTTATTACATAATAAATCTGATTTGTACAGCATTTTAGTAGGATAGCAGTATTTTTAAGTGTAAAAAAAGTGACAGTAACAGACTGGAACAAGAAAACCAGTGTTTTTGTACCTACAGTATACTACCAAACAAAGTAGTATTTTCTTTGTGCCACTGCATCTCACAAATAAACAAGGACATTTAATAATCAGACCCTGCAATACAATAAATCAAGTTTCACTTTAGTTTTTCAAGTAACTCAACTCAAACTCACGAGTCACTCACTCAGCATCATCAGACAGGTTTTTAGGAATATCAGAATGTCCACATTTCCAGGTATTTATAAGCTGGGATGTTTGGGCATTTACAATATCCCCTGCTCTGGAAAAAACTCTCTCGCTTGGTACTGATGTTGCTGGGACAGCAGTCGTCGCGTTAACCGAATATTTTATTTATCAATGACCGAAAAATCTGAAAGCAGTCTGTCATTTTGACAGATTAGAACAAACTCGGAACAGCGCCAACGTTTCCCCGCAGCGAGGCTCTGGTGTTATGCCGTGTTATGCATGCCCTCCAAAAGGAAATGATATAGTTTCCAAACCGTACTTTGCCGTACAGATCAATACATGTCTGGGAGGTTTTGCTTTACGCTGTGTGCACTCCCGCGAGGTGCATGCACACACGGCATAACACCCCCCCCCCTTGACAGTTCACGAGCGTGCTCTCTCGTTAACTGTTCAGACTCTGTGTTAGAGTTTTACTCCCTACAGGGTGTACTTTGAGGGTTTTTGACAGACCGTTTACATGCAGAAAAACCTTCATAACAAACAAGGGGACGGGTAATAACCGGAAAAGCATGTCATGGGACCTTTAAGATGGCACTAAAACATAACATGCTTTAAAAACATAACATTTAAAGCACTTTATTTGTTATTAAATATAATCAAAATGATATTTGTATTGCATCATAGATAGGACACATCAGCTTGTTGAAACCCAATTAATTACTAGGTCCAACTGCATACATAAAAAAACTAAATAAAAGGCCTAATGATAATTTATAAAAAAGTGTAGCAAAAAGTTGTTCCTGCTCTTTCTTACCCAATATGTCATGTGTTTTGTAATGCTCGACAGTTCAAGTTCAAGTCAGTTATGTGAGGATATCGACAATAATCCCAAACATGGATATTCAATCTTATTGTGGCTGTTTTCTAATGTGATCCACTATAGAAATCCTTAATGTGACATCCCCGCGTCAAGACTATTAAAGGGACAGTCAGACTTCTCTGCTTAGAATGCTGTGCCAATACATTGACAGAGAGGTAGTGTATCATGTACATCATACAATGTCTACAAATAAGCTATGGACGTAAAACTAATTCAAACTAAATGCAGTCAGCTCTATTATGAAGTAATGACAGAAATAGCTGATGAATGTTCATAAGGACTCGTCTGGAGCTTTAATGCATGAGGGTTGATATGGAAACTGTTGCTAGGTTAGCATGACAAACACACACACATAAATACACACCCACCCACTATTTGTTTTGTATTTACTTGCACTATTTTTTCTGTTTCTGTTGTATTGTGTTGCACTGTGGGAGGAGCCTGTGACCTAAGATTTTCATCGACATAACTACACTGTAGCTATGTAGGTATGACAAATAAAAGCCTTGAACCTTGAACACACACACACACACACACACACACACACACACACACACACACACACACACACACACACACACACACACACACACACACACACACACACACACACACACACACACACACACACACACACACACACACACACACACACACACACACACACACACACACACACACACACACACACACACTTTGAGTATGACTATACTGCGGTTGCAGAGGTCATAACCTGCATCAGACAGTCACACTTCCACTTTCCAACTTCCACTTTTAATTCCAGAAAAATGTTGCATCCACTTCAAAAAGAGGAAGAACAAAGAAAAGCTTCTTCATTATATGAAACATTATAGGACAACGGGTGAAAGAGGGGTGAAGGAAGGAAAGGTGTGAGGAGAGTTTGGAGGAAATAACAGACACGGAAACATAAACACAGTAAAATAATGAAAAGCAAACAGATCACATTCCTCTGCTTATTAAAGAGAGCTGTTGTTTTAAAAGGCTAAAGGAACAGACAGTTAAACACACTGTGACGTCAGCCTCACCATCTGTGTGTGTGTGTGTGTGTGTGTGTGTGTGTGTGTGTGTGTGTGTGTGTGTGTGTGTGTGTGTGTGTGTGTGTGTGTGTGTGTGTGTGTGTGTGTGTGTGTGTGTGTGTGTGTGTGTGTGTGTGTGGCCTAGCATTACTATACTGTTTACACAATCACGTGTGGGGACTCGCCTCCCTTATGGGGACAAAATGGAGGTCCCCATAAGGGGAATCATTAATATTAGGGTGAAGACTTGTTTAAGGTTAGGGTAAGGTTAAGGGTTAGGGTTAGGCATGTGTTGGTTATGGTTAAGGTGAGGATAAGTCTCCAGGAAATGCATGTAAGTCAATGTAATGTCCCCTGAAGTGATGTATACATGGTGTGTGTGTGTGTGTGTGTGTGTGTGTGTGTGGTGTGTGTGTGTGTGTGTGTGTGTGTGTGTGTGTGTGTGTGTGTGTGTGTGTGTGTGTGTGTGTGTGTGTGTGTGTGTGTGTGTGTGTGTGTGTGTGTGTGTGTGTGTGTGGTGTGTGTGTGTGTGTGTGTGTGATTATGTGATTGTGTGTGAGAATGAGACAGGAGTAAGTGTGCTCTCATGGCGTTTTGTTTTCATGTGTGCTGTTTCATGTGGGGGTCAGGGGTCAATGAGCAGACATCCTCTTGTCCATTCTCATTTACACGCCCCCCCTTGTCTCTCTCTCTATTGCCTCCGCCCTTACCCCCCCCCCTTCATCTCTGTATACTAACAAGACATCGTCTCTGTTCTATCCAGATGTTACACTTTAGCAAGGCAGAGCAGCTTTTTGGGTGCAATATTCTAGCACATTGTCAAGGCAAAATCATTTCAAAAGGAATACAAATGTACTTCCTGTTCTCTTCCTCTGCCTTTCTAGCTCTTTTCTCTCCCTTCATTTCAGTGTTTTTGGCCTGCCAAAATCATTTTAAAAGCAAATGTGTTGTGCAGTGAAAAGGTCCTTCAGGCCAGCACACGCTTCAGTGCAGACACACACAATGCTGCTTCTTTATCACTGGGCCAAGCTGCCTTTCATTTCTACCAACATCTTACACACAAATGTAAACAGCCAGTTCATTTTGCAAAATATACATAAAAAGACCGCTAACGTCGGAGCTTAACGGTACCACGGTCTTTAATAATTCAGCCCTGGGGCCCGTTTAATACCGGGGCTCGGTACCCATCCCTAGATATGTAGTTTTAAGTTTGATAGGAGCTAAAGGTCTGAGTATATTTCCGCCTTTTGCTGTAATTTCGAACATTGCCATAAGTGGCAATAGGCGCGTTCACAACGGAGTACTTTTACCCGTACTTTTCCATAAGTCCCCAACGCCGGGGACTTCCGGCCGAGGACTTCGGGTGGCAGTATACAACGTGAAGTAGTTTGCGGCCTGCCAGTAAACCCGAAGAAGAAGAAGTGAGGTCAGCGGCTTCATTTGCGTAATCTTTCCTCAGGGAACTTATTCCGGTGTGAACGCGATCTGTACTTAGTTCCATGGGGGTACTAAGTGCTGGCACTAAGTGCTGGGCACTAAGTACGGCAAAGTACTTGGTGTGAAAGCGGCTAATGGGTAAAATGTTTTGCTTTAACTTATTATTATAAAACTAATATTGATTGCACAATAGTTGAAGAATGGTGACACCATCACTGGCTCCACATTGGCCTCACTTTACAATCTTTCTGCCTCTGGGTCGCAATCTCTCTTTCACAATAAAAGCCCTAGACATAGACACTGCAGTATTACCTACCACAGGGCATTTTAATAGGAAGGAACTCCAGCTATCCTCAAGTTAGGGGAACAATTTGAGGAAACTTTACCCAAGATAAGAACACTATTAAAGAAAGACCCAAAGAAGCCAAATAGGGAGGGGGATAAAATGTGTATTTCTACTAAGTTTGATCAGTTGTTAATAAAGACAGTCTTCTTACTAATACTACCGGGGGTTTCTGTTTTGTTGTTGATTCCGATTAATGTTTATTCTTTTGGACAGTAGCCAAGCTGCTAGTAGAGCTGTCCCGAATACCATTTTCCGGGCTCCGGATATTCGGTAGTAATCAGCAGCGAATATTCGGATATTCTGTGCACGCGGACCTTCATTTTTCAGAAGGTTCGGTTTGCGTTCACACAGGAAAAATTCAAACGGACTATGAACTTTAAACACAAGTCATGTGCACGGAAATGCTGTTCAACAATTGGTCAGAAATGAAGGGGGGGGGGAAAGGCAAATCCCGGCAATTTGTACCGTATCCTCCGCGGGTTATTTTCATGCTGCTGTTAATCTGGAGAGCATATCAACAGACTCTAGCAACGGGGCATATGATTATACAATCAGACAACGTGCGATAAAAAACATAACCCATTGTTATTCGAATAACGAAATTGAAAACCGAAAAGTAGGCCAACGACCGAATATTCGGATATTCGGGTACAGCCCTAGCTGCTAGCCTTAGCCATATTGCATAGGAACAAGTAGATTGACCTTCTTGATTATATGAAATTCCATGGACATAAAATATGTTATCATTGCCTGCGTTGGGAAGTTCATTTGGAAATGCAGCCTGTCCTCTGCTGTTGGTGGCTCAGCAGTTAACACAAACAGAGTGCAACACATAATACCACTTGGAAACGCTGGGGGGTGAAAAAGTGATCTGATTCCACTTTAAATCTGTCTCCAGAGTGCCCGACTTTATGGAAGTGAAATACCAAAT